>NC_072486.1:74750222-75035222 GCF_027574615.1 Eptesicus fuscus
GAATTGTTGCCTATTGCCTGTTATCAGTTTATTCATATTGTGGGTTAAATAGAAAAATTAATATTAATTGAGGGTGCCGTTTTTCTGCAACATTTATTTAACTAAGTCAGAGACACAGTGATGATTAAAACAAGGCATAGTTCCAAATTATGTACCGTGTCATATATGCTAATATGACAAGAAAAGCCAAAGTCTTAACCAGGGTTCCCTTTAAAAGATGCCCTTATGAACCCCAAAATGTAATCCCCGTTCCAGAAGTTAAATTAGACAGCAAAATATTTTCTCAGAATATGAAAGCCTTGTATACTGTAAAAAGAATAAAAGTTCACAATGAAAAATAAAATCTTTCTAATTATAATTTCCAATTATAAAGTCTTCTTACAAAACTTCAATTTAGTTGTTACTTATTTACTGACCTAATTTAGGTGTTTCGTGTGTTTGCTTTTGTAACAAACTTGAGTGGTTAGGATTATCTTTTTAATTTAAATTTCATAAGAAAGAGAATCACAATGCACATTCCCTGACCAGATTGTATGCGTGGCCTATTTATTCGAAATGTTTGATTCCACATGGATTTCCTCTCTTTTATTTATAGCTTCCAGAAAGAATTCTAATAAATTAGCAACTCAAGGGCAACCAATTAGGGCTCCAGGCCCTGAGAGCACAGTACCTCCGGCCTGCCACCTGCAATGTTTTCTAGAAGGACCAGGGAAGGCAGACAAAGCCTGAACTTCTGTGTGGAGCAGGAACCAAGTATGAGCCACAAGTGGGTGGTCCAGTTGAGGTCAGGATTAAAGTTCACAGAATAATTTGGAAATTATTCTCAGCTTGGATCTCCTTTATGAGGCCTGAGAATACACCCTTTAATTAGAATACAATTTCCAAAGCAGCCACTCCCTTGACTTTCCAGAGCTCAGTTATTCTCAGAAAAGTAAAAACAGCCTCATCATACTGACAGCTAACAGTCCCCTATAAATTATGCCTTAAATGTCCAACAAAGCAGGCAGCAGGCAGGCGGGACAAGGTGATGTTAGCTGTCAGCCCTCACTAACCACGCTCAAGAATAGGTAGAGAAAAAGAAGTCGTATTAAACAGAGCCACTCTCCTTCACTTCTTGCTTATGCAGCTGAGTTGTCCCATGGAAGCTTGGAAAAAGAGTGGGTTGTGCATTTGAAAATGTTCCCACACCCCAGCTTGGCCTCATTTTTCTGCTGATCCCTCTATCCAGTTAACCTCACGCTGCAGTGGGAACACTGAAATCAGTTCCATGAGAGCCAGCTGTCTGCCTCTTCCATGGTGCTCGGGGCTCCACACAGGACTCCTGGAACGGGAGCCAGTCTGATCCTGACTCACCACAGATGTTCCCCTCCTCCCCCACGCAGCTCTGAGCCAGGGCCTTCTTTCCAGGGCCTATTGTTATTACGAAAGATTCAGTGGGCCCGCAAAATGTGCCAGATGTTGAACCAAGAGGAAAACACACATCTCCCTAACTGCAGGGTTAAGAGAGACAAACACTAAATTACATGGAGAGGGCCAAATACTGGGAAAGGCTAAAGAAGGAAATTCAGGCAGCTTTGTAGAGCTTCATATTAAGAAGCTGGAATAGCAGAAGCTATCACAATATCAAACTTTCAAATGCTCTCCATACTTGAGTCTGGTTTAAAGATGACATAAATGTTCCATTTCAGCAAATCCAGATATGCAGATACCAAATCCTTCCTGTAGACCCAATAAAATCGCCTTTGTCAGGAAAAGTGTGACCAGGAAAATAACAAAAAGATAGGTTGTTTTTAAATTTGTTAACAGAATTCAGAGTCCAATGTCACCCACAAATAAATTTAGAAATTATTGCCAGTTTATGTTTCAGGAAGGAGCGGCGTTACTGTCATTGGCCATTATCTTTTGAATATCCATTCATCTGTCAGTTTTCCCAGCAGCCCTCTCAGATGGGGCAATGCATCTCTCTCTCTCTCTCTCTCTCTCTGCATTCCTTCAATGCATATTAGTAGGAAACTACACAATTGTCCCCAAATTCTCCAGTGTCCCATGGTACAGGCTTCGTCATTTCAATAAAAAAAGTTTTAAAAAAAATCTATTTCATGAAATTTACAATGTTTTATCACTGTACACTTTATCAATTTTGACAATAGAGTACTTCTTTTAAATCCATTCCATTTATGGTATGAATTTCTGTTACTATAAGTTTTATCAAATAGCACAAAAATTTTTAACACATTAAATATGACTCTCCAAATCCTTATGCAATAGTGTTTGTATTTAAGTTTTTGTGTTAAGAGTTCTTATTCACGTTTTTTGTGTGTGTTTTTTATGTGGGTCTTGGGAAGGGAGAGTAGGGAATTAAATCAATTAAATGAAACACACACACTTAAAATTCTGTGACTATGAAATAAAATGAGAAAACAATCATGCTCCCCAAGGTGGAGATAAAATTGTTTCTGAGACCTCTTCTAGCTCTCACTAACTCTCTGGTTGTTAGGAAATCATAGATAAAATATGATTTTGTCAATATCTTAAAAAACTATGTTTCATAACAGCAGAGTCAACATTTAAATGGAAGACAATCAATATAAATGTTTTGGGACTAAACGCTTACTTGAAATAGTGTTTATTTGATTCTTTGGAAAAAGCTATATAAATTGTGCTCGTCACTAATTTTTTGTTGTTGTTGTTTTTAATCCTCACCTGGAGGATATTTTTCCACTGATTTTTGGAAAGAGTGGAAGGGAGGGGGAGAGACACACACACAGAGAGAGAAACATCGATGTGAGAGTGAGACATATCAACTGGTTACTCCCGAATGCGCCTCAGTCTGCGGGCCAACACTCTCTCCATGAACGAAACCAGCTAGGGCGCTCCTCACTAATTTCTGAGCCTAATTTCCTTTCCATTCCATTCTCTAAGACAAAAAATTTTTTAAAAGAAAAAGAAAATGTCCTAAAATTAAATTAAAGCACATTCACTTTTAGAGTTTTTGTTTGAAATCTTTATATTTCCTTCAATAGTGTTTTATTGCTACTTTATGTTTTCTACTAAGTTGGTTTTTTCCTGTTTCTGCTTTCTTCAGTTAAGGACAGGTAATGGGCATTCTAGAGAGGAAAAGAAATATTCAAAGATTCAAAGTAAATGTAATATGCAACACAAGAAAGGGTCTATATAATGAGGGTGTCTGAAGTGAAGAATTAAATTAAAAATAACGCTTGATTTCCAGAAAAGAATTCTTTTCCTCTGTCCATGCTGGGAATAGAATAGGACATGGCAACGTGGTTACAATGAAGGAGAATTCCAAAATATATATTCCTATGCTCTTCCAGGTGAGGCACAGCAGATCTTTATACTTATTCACTTACTACAGAGAACAATTCATTACATGGTCAATTCACTTGAACCCATCTGAGGGAACTTAGTGACCAGAACCTAAGCCCCAGAGAGAACCCAACTGGAAATCAGCATTCTGACTAGCACCCAAAAGATACTGCTATTTCCGGACATTCCCAGAATAAAATGAAAATATGCCAAAGCTTTTGTATACATTCTACACAGCAATCTCAGGAAGAGGGAGAGAATTTTTTAAAAAGAAAAAAGTAGGAGGAGTGATAAACATTTTAATTATTAAAAAAAAGTTTGGAATCATTTGACTTACAAGAACAGGGACTAAAATGGCATCACCAAAGTATTACTAATTGTCCTTTAGCTCTGTCTTTATCTTTTTAGCTTCATAGTCACTTAGAATTGTCTGACTTTCACTTAGTCACTGCTCAAATAGGAAATAAGTTTTGTCTAAATCTCTCTAAGAACTGAGTCCAAAATTTACAGCTCAATAAATTCTTCTCTTCTAAAGAAAGGATGAAAACTGAGAGTATTATTTATATCCTAGTTTATAGCCCTATTATTGTAAAATTCTAGTGAAAACACTTTCAGATAAATTCTGAAAATTCTGATTTATAGATTTTCAGCAAAATAATATGGGACAATTAACTCAGAGCATATTATCACAGTCATATCCCCAAATCACTGCAATTTGCTCTAAAAGTACTTACTTCTGATGAGTTCATCCTCTGAACAATTTCCCCAAATGAACTGGTCTTGCATCTCTCCATGTGTGAAGCAGCTATTCGTAGCATGAGTTATATCTCTCTCGGTATTTTCTTTTTCACATTTATCTGTATAAAAAAATATATATTCATCATCATTAAATGTTGCATATCTTTCTCTACTTTTTTCATTTTATAGATTTTTTTTCCTAAATGCTTCTGAGTCTGCAAAAATTTAAGAAAATGGGAGCAGTAACTCTACTGACTGTTGCGTACATATTGACTCAATAACATTTTTATTGAGCACCTACTACATGCATAGCACTGAAGAAACAGAGATGTCTACAGGAAAAATAATCTGTCAAGATTATTGTAAACAAATCGTCAGAACATGGTAAGTGATCTGCCAGGACAGAGAAACGTGAAACGGTTATATCAAGGATGAAAATGAGTAAGTCCATAGGGTGGGAACAGTAGAGAAAGCACCAAAGGAGAGGAGCGTCCAATGAGGGGTAGAGATGAAAGTCAGATGGCAGCTGAAGGAGAAGTGAGGAGGTACAGAGCGTCTTCATAGAAACCTGGGAAAGAGTCAAGGACTCTGCTATAAATTCTCAGAGAGGAACGGTGTTTAGGATGAGGAATCTATATGTGGATTTATGGGTTCTCAGGAGGGAACACCAATAAGTAAGGAAAAGGAACAGTTTATTGGAAACATAACAATGGTCTTTAAAAGATTAGTGGGAATTCTAAAAGTAAAGATGGGAGAAAAGCCATTCCAGGTGGAAAAAGAGCGTGGGCAAACTCCAATAGCAGACTTGGACAAAGGTTCCAACTCTGGACTGAAGTACTCTAAGAGGGCCATTAGGAGATAAGTTCATAAAGGTTTGAATAGAGACATAGAATGGATCTTTTTAGGTGAGAAATCTACTAACTAGATCTAATTTAAAAGCAAGAAAGGTGAGTAAAAGTAGCCACTGAAGCTTTATGAATTGCCTAATCAGAGTCATACTTTAGGAAGATTAGTAAATTTGTATACACTAGTAGTTCTCAATCCTGACTGCACTCTAACTCCCTTGGGCCGCTTTTTAAAAAACAGATTCCTAGGCCCCATCACCAAAGATTCTATTTCAGTTTAGGGGAGGGTTGCTTAGGTTATTCCACTGCACTTACATCCTTGAAAATCACTGTAGCATGGGAGTAACCGGGAGAACAGAGTAAAGAGAAAAAAGGAGACTTGGCATAGTAGAAGTAGATAAGAGTTTAACCAAATGGGTAACAAGATGGGAAAGGGGGTAGATGTGAGAAACTAACCAGAGGCTTGCACAGATAATTGGGAAGATGGGATTTGTGTGGATTTGACAGAAAACCTGAAGACCAGGAAAATAATGTATGAATTTAAAAAATTATATATATATATAGTAGATGTTTAGGCAGTGTGCTGGGCAATGGAGATATAATGAATTAGGAGATGCAACCCAGGCCTTCGTGGAGTTTACAGTCTAGTGGATGAGTTTAGTGTTGGATATTTGAATTTGCAAATCACAAATGAAGTTATAGCTAGAAAGAGTCATTTTCCTAAACTTGATTGCTAAATCCGACCAAATGACTAGGCTCACCAAAAGAGTGGAATATATGAAAAGAAGTGTCTCAAGTGGGGTCTGCTCAATTAGAAAGGATCAGAGAAGGAAGAGAAGCTAGATGATGTCAAGCCCTGGAAGCAAGGAAAGAGATTCAAACAGAAGTTGTTAGTCAACTGTATTAACATTCCCATCGAAAGGAAAAAAAATCCTGCACATGTACCATGCGGATTTCACAACAACTGAAAAACTCTGATACAAAACACATTTCAGCACATGGAAATAGAGGAACACCGACTTAGGACTAAATCCAGAGGCTAAGAACTAAAAAAATAAAATAAGGTCTTCAATGCTTAGTATTTTTAGTAAGCAAAACCATATTCAGATGGCAGTAAAATATAAATTAGAAGCATGCTAAACCAATATGTTCTAGATTTATGTAACATTTACTCAGCATTATCATAGAGAAAATGTAATCTTCCTGAGATCTGTTATTTTCAATTAAAATCTTTACTTTTTTAAACAACTCCAGATATCTTTGCACTGCTGCAGTCAACTCAAAGTCTTTCTGAGATTATCAACAGAAAAGGCTTTTATATAAACCCACTTGTACATGTGAAATCTCTCATCAGCAGAGTCCAACATAATTTGCTATCACTGTTATGTAGCTGACTGCCGCCAGGTGTCGTGCTAGTAGGCTTATTCAATTAGTAACTTTAATTGAAGCTGAATGAAATTAATTATATAATTTTGAGTTGTTCAAATATAATTCCATTAAAATTAATTCATGAAACCAGGGCATTATGAAGCATTGCTGACTAAAAGGTATGAATAGGTATGAGTAAAGCCTCTAGACACACTTGACTTAAATTTGAATCATGTCCAATATTCAAGTGCTAAACAGAGAACCTCTCAATTCTCCATTGAGTAAATGAAATTGTCACACAGATTTAGTACTGACCCTCTCCTAAGAGGAAAATAAAGTTCTTAATGCTCTAAATATTTATTAAGAAACAGTTTATCACATGTGTTATTGGTTTTATTTTTCAGTTTCCTTATTTGTGAAACTCTAGAATTAGGTGATCCCAGAATCCTTCTCAAATTAAAAAAAAAAAAACACTATCATTCTCATTCTCTAGCTTATTATGTTCATGAAATAATAAATGATATGTAATTACTACTAAATCACAATCATCAGTCTATCCAACTTTGCCTCCTTTAAAAACTAAATGTCTTGCCTCAAAATGTCAGGCTTTTGCTCCAATCCTCAGCACCCAGCCCAAAGCAAGGCTCAGAAAAGATTCCGTGTATAAAATTTAAATTGGCCACTGCCAATTCTCCACTCTATAAACGAAACTTCTGTGAGCACTTGACTATTCTATGACTTTCTAATGTATGTACGTCATTTTATGAACCTCTCTTTAATATTTAAGAAATACCTATATTGCAGCCTCATAAATGGTGCACAGTTACATCCAACATTGAAGAAATGTAGGGAGAGAGAACGAGATCTAATAGATAAACCCTTGTAAGGTGGCCACCATGATGTCCAGCCACAGAAACAACCTTACTACAACTTCCAATAGGTTAGGTCAGCCACTGCTCATCACAATGACGAAAGAGCGGTTTCTGATAGCAAATCTCTGCGATCACTGTAGGCTTGCTGTGTCACAGCTGTATTGCAGAAGCAGAGGCCATGGCCCTCAGGTTTAATCAGCTCCTTTCCGGATTTGTGGACGTTTAAAGTTGCAATTCAATTACCCCAGGGGCCTGAAAGACAAATCCTACAGGCAAGCAAGTGATTTCGATGATGCATGAAATCAGTCTACACCTTTCTACAAGATTTCTATATATACCTCCAACAAGCATTCCTACACAACTTCGCAATTTTCTCTTCAAAGGAAGACTTCATCATCTCAATTAGGGGCTAGTCTAAGTCAATGGTTCTCTTTGCCTTTTTTTTTTTTTACCTTTCTTGTAGCACTCTTTAAACATAAAAAATGCACAGAAGTCTCAATTTGGGTGGTGTGGGGGTACGGGGATGTCATTATCATATCTGGCCAGATTAAATGTAGGTTATTTGTTCTAAGTAAGTTCTTCTGCATTAAACAATTAGAGAAAACATAGAAGAGCCTATCAAATATTGATATACAGTATATAAACCTTGCTTCTTGTCACAGTATTCCAAGTAATCAGAAGATACAATTTTATCTAGTCACTAATTAATAGAGATATAAATCAGTTGTACTAATAGATGAATATATAATACTAGAGGCCCGGTGCATGAAAATCCGTGCACTGGAGGGGGTCCCGCAGCCAGGCCTGCCCCCTCTCACAGTCCGGGAGCCCTCAGGGGATGTCCTACTGATGGCTAAGGCCCGCTCCCCATGAGGAGCAGGCCTATGCCACAGTCTGGCCTCCCTCTGCAGGAGGCGACTGGGCCAATCAGGGGAAGGCACTGCCCCCATCACCCCGCTGCTGCTGCCTCTGGCCTCCCTCTCTGGCCGCTGTGGCTGCCAGCCCTCCTCGGCCCTCGCAGCCGCTGTGGCTTTGTCCGGAAGGACATCCGGAAGACATCTGGTCTATCCGGTCTAATTGGCATATCACCCTTTTATTAGTATAGAAGTTTTAGATATATTAAAATGAAAAGCGAAGACACTTTTAAAATAGCACACTAGACCAAAGTGTACTCTTATATCACTGGCATTTGCTTCTGAAAGGCTAGCTCCCAGGCATTCTAGTTTGCCCACTCTAAACACAGAAGTGCAGAAGAATCTTTGGATAAAGAAAAAAGTTTTGTCCCGGCAACAAATCCTCTAGCTGGGAAAACCAAACATACCTATAAAACAATCAAGCAACTACAAAACAAAAGATAATGAAAACTGACCTGGGTCATAATTCTGGCTCAAAGACTGACCAGCTGTGTGACTGGGGCTGGGCCTCATTCCCTTAAAGGGGAAATGAGGGCATTGAGCTGGATGCTTACAGAGGCCTTTCTTCGCTCTAAAATTCTGTAAATCTGACTCGGCACAAGATCTAAACAATAGAGCCAAACTTCATATCTACGCTGAAGGGCGTTTAGAATGGAGTAGAGGGAATCACTGAAAAGCCTTTGTAAGGCATTGAATTTGAGTTAAAAGTGACAAGCATGAATTAAGCAAAAGAATCAAAGAAAAAGAGTTCTAAATGATGAATTTAAATTCAATATGTCCTATTCAGAAATGACTGTCTTACGGGATCGATACTCTTTATTTTTTGCTATTTTTCTTAAGAAGGGCATGAATGGTAAGAAGCAATCTCTTTCCAATCTCGCTTATTCTTGCTGAAGGAGCATGAGAAAGATTCAGGTAAGTAGAATTTCCATTTAGCTGAAAATTCTATAATATGTTACCTAGTTGGCATTACCCAAATTTAAAACTTTGAGAATTTCACTTATCTCAGACAGCTCGGGAATACAATAACTGAAAGAGGATTAACAAGAGAAAAATCTAACTACATTAAAAATAAGTAAATTGGATAGTAATATGTGTAAAATATTATATGTGTCATAGAATAGTTACTCGGCTGGTATGCAGTTATTAAATAAATACAAATAAAAAATAAAATACTTCCTTTGGTTGAAAGAATACATTAATGAATTTTTGCAATTACAGTATTAACAATTTTCAAAGGACTTTTACATATAATATTTATTTGATCTTCAGAACTATGAATGATATAAAGAAAATGTTAGCTTAATTTTACTGATGAGAATACAAAAGTGGGTCTCAGAGATAGATATTCAGTTGGAAACAGGATGTTAACATCCAGAATTGGAAAGGATCTTCCAAGTTCAGCTAATTGAATATCCTACCTAATATACAAAGTCCCACTGCAATGCTCAGCCCTTCCCCAAAACTATAAGGAAAGGGAACACATTCTGTTCTTCAGTCAGTTGAGTTGGTTCATTAGGAACTTATTCTTCATTTGGAACATGCATCTGTTGTCAGGTAATTTGCAACTAGTTGCAGTTCTGCCCACAGTAGGTAGAAACAGTAAACTAAACTTTTCTGTAAGACAACCAATCCAATACATTACCTCAATAGATAAATGTTTTTAAATTGACAGTGAAGATGGAATTAGCTTGTCAAAGTTACTAATGAACTTTCAAATATAGTATAACATTATGTATAGTCCAAGGTTTTCCAAAAAGTAAGGACAATATAGTCGTTTGAAAGTCCAGTTATCTGAATCCTTCCTGATAATAACAAGACTCTCGTTTGGTTCTCTTGTACAGAAATACTATCCCTAAATTGTACTTTGCACTGGAGAAGTGGTTAAGAGCACAGAATCTTGAAATTATGGTGTGGTCCACCACTAGAGATATGGATCCTGGGAAAGTTCATCTTTGTCAGATTCTTCATCTGTACAATGGGAATAACAAGAATTACCTACATCATAAGGTGGGTGTGGAAATAAATGGAACCATGCCTGGAAAGCAGAGTGTCTGGTATGTAATAAAGGCTTGGTTCACACTTGCTATGACTAAGTGTTACTGCAATAAGCACCTTTTTAAATCCTACTATAAATTTATCCGTGAGAGGCAGTTGAGGGCAGTATCTATTCATAATCCCTAAGTAAAAAACCATAGCTGTTTCCAGACTGAATATAAGGGAAACAACTGCTTCCTCCAAGAAGCTGCATATTATTTTTTCCTTATGGACAATGAAAACCATATCAAAGAAAACACTTCATTCTGATTCAACTTTACAGACAAAATTGAATAAGTGGTTTTGACCCTACAGTCTAAGTTTGTACATTTTGATTTTCCCCAGTTTCAATCTCCTAGGCTACCTATATTTTCATTTTCCTGTTTTAATCTTTTTTTTACTAGTAAATGTAGTCTTATAAGCCACCTCAAATATTTTACTAAATTAGGCAAAGGAATGTGTAAATGCAAAAACTGGTCATCAAATACATTTTCTATAGTTATCCTTACTTTATATGCTTACTTCATGAAAGACATATAAATGACAGCACTTAGCAGCTATCCTTATAAAATCTTATGAAACCTCATAAAATATAATCAGTGTAAAATACCTTTATTTCTTATAGAAAGGACTATACACAGCTTTTTTTGTGTTTACATTTTGGGCCTTTTGCATGTTAGATCTCATCTACTTCAATTAAATATTTGATGATAACTTAGGACAGACTAATTTGTTATCTATATAATATGTATATTTTTGTTATGTAATATATATTCATATCTCTTTTATCTGTAAACAAAGTTGCTTTAAGCAATTTCATTTTTACTCTTCCATTCAAATACCATCATTATTTCAGATGATTTATGTGTATTCTGGTTTATGAAATCTCAAGCAATCTGAGACCAAAATATCTGGGAAACATTTTTTAAAAACTCTGGGCCTGTATTTCCCAGAGGCTCAGAACAATGTGGAAATCTACAAATGCTTCCCAAATGTAACCTTTAAAAAACCAAAAAAAAGGCAGCATTCAGGAAGACCTGAGGCTCTGGAATTTTACCTCTTCACTGATCAAAAAATAAATAAAAAGTTCCTCAAGCCAAATGACCTTTAAGAAAACCTACCTGCTTTGTCTAATGTTCTAGAAAAGATTAAAATCTCAGTGTCCAAAAAACATGTTGAGTTAAAGCAGTTTTAACAGCTGAATAAGCATATGCATAAAGTTTCATAATTTTATAAATATAAAAAGGCTATTCTATCACGGACATACTGTAAATGTTTGTAAATGAATTAAATGCTTAGATCAATGTAATTAATCAAGTAATTGTTATTACCAATATTTTGAAAAATAAGACAGCAGAATCTAAAATGCATTCCTTCAAAGAGCTTCATATGCTTTTAAAAGCTGATAGAGCCCTGGCCAGTGTGGTTCAGTTGGCTGGAGCATTGTCCTGTACACGAATACCAAAAGGTCATAGGTTTGATTCCTGGTCAGGAAATCCAGGTTCAACCCACCCCATGTCGAGTACGTACTGGAGGCAACCAATCAATGTTTCTCTTTCACATCCATGTCTCTCTCTTCCTCTCTCCCTCTAAAATCAATAAAAACATATCCCCAGGTGAGAATTTAAAAAAATAAATGAATAAATAAAAGATATGGTGTGTTTAGATCCAAAAGAATTAAAAAAAAATGACTTGGATTCAACTAGTTTAAAGGTTGGGAGTGGGTAAAGAGGAGTGGGTCATATATACAGCAAAGTGAAAAACAATTACAAAATTACATGCATAGGCAATTGAATATGAATATGAATATGATAGGTACAAACTGCAGTATTTGTTTAAGTAATATCTCAATAAACAAGAGCTCTAAATAAATGGGAGGAGGGGGGAATTAGGCACTTTCCACTTCAAAAAAGTAGTGGGAAGGCTAAATGACAGCAGGCTGATATGGGGACCAAGACACATTATGTCAGTCATCTTAATCCCCTGCACCTTTTACATCTAAATCTAAAGTTCCTTATCTTAAAAGTATTTTTTCAGGGTGACTGACCCTGAGGTATATTAAACCCCTGCCTTCTCAATTACAGGTTCAGTTTTGCTCTGTCTACCAAGTATACTCATGCTAAAACCAAACACAGACTCATGGAATTTGCAGTTTGATGGGCTCATAAAGTTCTCTGATAACACGAATTCAGATAAAAACATTCACCATCCAACATCCCCAAGAATAAGCCAAGGAGAGTAGTGATAAGTACTTCCAGGAAAAGGAAACCAGCCTCAGCAGGCAGTTTATTTCAGTTTGGGAATACTTAATTTTTTAAAGACTTTCTTCGCAATCATCTAAAATCTACTTCCCTATAGTTTTCGCTGATTCACCATATTTTGCTCTGTGCAATTCAAAGTCTAATCTCCCCTCTGTGTGACAGTCTCACATTAGAAAAGATCTCCTGTTTTTGTCTTTATCTTCTCTTTGTTAAATACCCTCAATTAGATCAATGGTTTTTCAGAGCCTTCGGACAGTCTTATCACTCTTGTCTAGAGAGCTATCATGAGAGTCTCCTTAATGCCTGCTGAAATCCAGCTGCCATATCTATGGCAGGTCCCTTACTTTGCAGTCAATGAGCTCTATTACTGAAAGAAAACTGAGAACTCGGCCATCTTCCCCTTTTGAAAATGACACCACACATTCTTCTTTAGCTCACTGTTTTAAGTGCCGCAATTTTTAAAACTTTTGTTACCTCTCAGTTAACAAGTGATTTTACCAAGAACACTTTCTTTCCCTCTGGTTAATAAGAATGAAGGACAAAGGAAATCAAAAGTGAACGAAAGGGGGTTCACCTATAAAGGCATTTCAAAGGTGCAATTTGAATCTTATCACACATAAGGTAACAATAAGAGAATTAGAAGCATATTGAAATGTATTTCTTAGACTTCAGAATGATGACTATGGATCAGAAGCCAGGGGCTGTGCCGTTACCGGTAATTTTTCTAAGGTCCAAACCTGGAAGCCCCTCATTAACTCGCTAACTCAGCATCTTGCCTTCTGGGCCATCCCTCTGGGACGCTGTCTTCTCTGGTTCAGTAATCTGGTTCCGTTACTTCCAAGAGAACAACTTGTAGATCCAGGACCCTAGCCCTGATTCCTGTCCTGACCTAAAGATTCAACGTTTTAACTCTACATGAATGTATCTTTAGCAAATCAAAATCAACATTTCCTAAATTTCATCTCCACTTCTCTTAAGTCTCTGCCCATTTCTCCAACTGTGGTCCACATCTTGGTCTATCTTAGTCAACGGTATTCACAGAATCATTTTTAAGTCTATTTTCCCCTTATTTCCCCTGCTCTAACATAATCAAGTACGACATCCTGCTAGTTACAACTTCTTGATTTTTCTCAAATCTGTACTTCCTTTTCTATACCCACTAACAGTGTTTCAATCCTGTTCTCCTCCAACCACAAACACTCTCCTGACACAAAGCATGAGTACATTACTCTTTAGCTCAAGCATTTTGCATATTGTTGAAAAACCAATATAGTTTATTTTGACATTCTACATGTTAATGTGGCAACTCCTATACCTTTTACATACTCTCTAATTTCATCTTACAGTTCAGAGAGAGAGAAATAGTACAAACCCTCAGAAAACCCTACTAAAATCCTGCAGGTTTCTTGGGTGATGGAAGAAATAAGAACAGCGAAGGTCTGTGTTCATGGAGACCCAAAAGGTCAAGGGCTGGCCTGGCCCCCACCAAAAAACAGAAGGAATAGAAAAAGTGATTAGAGGAAGCTGGTTCTTTGGCACTGGGCCACCTACCTACAGAGGGCCTGTCACCTGCTCAACCAAAAGATGCCTGTCTGCCTGAATTTTAGTGCTCAACTCTGCATAATCCCAACCAA
This sequence comes from Eptesicus fuscus, assembly GCF_027574615.1. Classification (NCBI taxonomy): domain Eukaryota; kingdom Metazoa; phylum Chordata; class Mammalia; order Chiroptera; family Vespertilionidae; genus Eptesicus; species Eptesicus fuscus. Next base: position 74,764,216 of record NC_072486.1, read on the forward strand.
AAACATTTACAGACTGTGTACTCTTCAGCTGGGAACACCAGAAGCTCAACCCAGACAAAAACCAACTCTTTTTGCCATCCTGAGCCTCTCTCAACCTCTACGTGTATGCGCTCCATTGTGTACCAGTCAGCTGGCAACTGGCCATGAACTAATCTCTCATACGGTTCTTGTGGTAATAGTGAATTGACACTTAGAGAAGGGACTGCAATTTAATTTGGTACATCCTCTCTCTCATCGAGTTTATAAATTCCTTGTGGGCAAAACTATGTATTAAACATCTTTAATCTTCAAAAGACTTTGTACATTGGAGGCACACACAAAAATAGTTGTTGACAGGGTTTCTCCTTCAGATAAATGTGTTGATAATAAATTATACGTGCTAGCATGAAAAATTATCTCAGACTTTATTTCTGAAACTACTGAAAACTCAGACACAAAAAAAGCACATGCATATGAATCATCTTACTTCAGAACACGTGGGTGTGAATCTGAAAACAGAAGTATACTGCAAGCAGAAACCACAAAGGAAATTAATGTTAAAATAACTCTTCATAGTTTCTACTTAGTGAACCCTAAGTTATTAGAATTATAATATAGAAAATATGACTCAACTTCAAAAGTTTAGGCTGAAAAGTTTACCTCAGAGTACGTACACTGTTAAAAAATATGTATGGAAAGTTTAAGTAACTTCAGTAAAGTGTTAATGCAAAGGGTTCAGAGAGGGAACAAAGAGAGAGACAGGGAGCCAAAAGGGGAAACACTGGTGCATAAGCATCAACTGATCAAGACACAGGACAAGGTGCAGCATCTTTAATCCTGATTAAACAAGTCGCCCAAGTTAAACTGGCCACATTTAGAATCTAGTCAGTGCTGGATCAGTGCTCCTTTAATACAAACTGAACATAGACTTTTGGAAATAAAAAAAAATCACATCCCCTGCCTTTACAAAGTAGAATAATTACAGTCAACTCAGAAAGACAACTTGGCTGCTTTTTCTCTCTTTTTGTTATTGTTCTAGTAATTTTCCATTTGCAAATGGCATAATTTTAGATTGTGTCAATTTATGTTTCCATAATCTTCTCTAATCCTTTATTATTATAAAAATACAATGCTCCTGCTCTGGCCGCAATGGTTCAGTTGGTTGAGCATCAGCCCATGTACCTAAAAGTTACAGGCTCCATTCCTGGTCAGGGCACATACCCAGGTGGAGGGTTCGATCCCTAGTCAGGATATGTGCAGGAGGCAATCAGTTGGTGTTTCTCGCTCACATAGATATTTCTACACCCCCCCCCCTTCCTCTTTCTCTAAAATCAATACAATGTATTTTTTTTAAAAAATTACAAAGCTACTCAAATAATTGCACACTGTTATTAGACCTTTCCATGAAATCACTTCAACAAAATCCAGGAAATAGGGTTGAAAGAAACAGGCAAGTCCCTTACACACCCAAAAATTCCACAGCTTCCCCAGGAGCCCTGTGAAGGTCACTCAGTTATACTGTACATTAAGTCCTTGAATGTGAACTAACCAGACAAGGCCAGCGAGGTATGATTCTTGCTGGCCAGAAACCTTAACCCACAGCGCTTGTGGTTTCTTTGGTTTCCCAAGCAGCCTGAAACACAAGATCAGTTAAGCACATGCGCACTCTTCCCACACATGCAGGATCCTCCTCCCTTGTCCCCCTACTGCTACCACCTTGCCAACCTCCAACCTTGCACAAACTTCAAAACTCCATTCTCTTTTCCTCCATTCCTAAGCTCCTGCATGCTCCTTGCTGAGAGGCAATCCACTGTACTGATCGTGTCCACTAGCTAAGCCCTTGGTGTTACTGAGCAGCCCTTTTTTTGCCCCAGATTGAATCCCTCCTGAATTCTTCATTCTTCTAGGTCTTTTCTACACATCTCAAGTTTCTTGACTCATCCTAACACCCTTAAATATTCTTTTTCATATCAAATTTTCTCTAGATTATCCCTCAGACTTTTCTCTCATCCTCATTTCAAAGGGGAACATTGCCAACTTTTCTAAGAATGGTCTGTCTCTTCATCTCATTCCTTCCCAGAATTCTACTCTCACTTAAAAACATCTACCGTGCCACTGCTCCACTCCACGCACTTTCACCTTTAACCTCTCTCTATCCCTGGCTTTCTTTCTATTAATGTGTGATGAGCATGCTCAAAATCCACGCATCCAAAAGAATACACTGTTTCTTCTTTAAAACACCACAACTCTCTCATCTTCCATGACCACTAAACATCCAATGCTTCTGTGACCAATCCTAATAGACTCTTCTCTATTCTTTTCCTTCTCCTCTCTAAGGTATAGTCATTCCCCCAAATATGGACCTCAGTCCTCTCTTTCACTCTTGTGGGAATCCATCAGCTATCTGGTGATGAACTCTTTTGATCTTGACCCTCACCACTCTCCTAGTTACAAACTCCCTTTTTCCATGGCCTACCGTACTTTCCGGCGTATAAGATAACTGGACGTATAAGATTTTCCTGGGTTAAAAAGCTGTTTTATACGCCGGAAAATACGGTATATTGGACTATATTGATGGGATTACATATAATGGATTAGATATATTGGACTACTGTATTTTCCGGCATATAAAATGACTTTTTAACCCAGGAAAATCTTATACGCCTCGTGGTCTTATACAACGGAAAATACGGTATTCTTATCATGGCTAGGATAAGTTCTGTGGAACCAAAATGATCAAAAGAAGACTCAACAGCTACTCCTACATTTCCACTCAAGCTGAAAAGCAAGCCTACAGATTACCTTAAATTTCTGCCTTTTCACCATCTCCCATATTTCTGCCTTTTCACCACCTGCCCAACCATATCAATTCAATTCAATATGATTTGGATACTGTGATCAGTTTTAGGAAATTCAAAGATGGATAAGTAAAAATCAATGCCCTCTCGGGCTCTCACAGCTAGGTAGAGCTCTTACTTTTGCTATTGTTCTTAAATCTGGTTTCTCAATTCCAGTCACACAGGGAGAACTGTTCAGGTTATTATAACATCCCCCTGAATAATCACTGCCTTTACTCTTGCGTCTCCCTCCAAAATCATCCTTTGAATTGCTACCAGATTTATTTTCTTAAAAGCCCCACATTGATTCTGTCCTTCCCATTTTCAAGAACTTTTAAGGGCCTACCAACCACTACCTAGGGAAAGAATATACAAACTCCTCAGCAGGGAAATCAGGACTATCCTCAAAATGACTTTAACCTATCTTTACAACTTTACCCCATTTTCTGTTCCTTCACACAATCCATACAACTTCTCAGTGAAGTATTTAGCATTCTGTAATAATCCCCTCCAAGCCTTGCTTTCAATTACTTCTTTCCACAGAGCTGAGTCCTATGACCATGCTTCTAGGTCAAAATCAAATTAAACATTTCCTTGAGGTTTTTCCAAATGCCCCAGCTAGAGATGCTTTCTCTCCCATGTTCTGCCATCACGCTTTCTTTGTGCCTCTATTACAGCAACCATCAGCCCATATGTATTATAGGTATGTGTGAATATATGTGTTTCTCCCATCATCCTGCAAGTCCCAGATTCCATTAGTCAATCTGTTTCTCTGGGTACTCGTCATATATCAGGGTTCATTCATTCTCTCTCCCTACCTTTTCCCTCTCTCTCTAGAAAGATGAGATGATGACAGATAGATAGATAGATAGATAGATAGATAGATAGATAGATAGATGATAATAGATGATAGATAGATAGATAGATAGATGATAGATAGATAGATAGATAGATAGATAGATAGATAGATAGCTAGATGATAGATAGATCCTGAACATTTATAGAGCATCTCAGTAGGGTAGAAATCAACAATGTAAAGTGAAACAAAAAGGATATGATAGAGATGCAAATCAATATTAAAATTAAACCTCAATACAAGTGAGTTACAAACACACATATACTTTTCCTATTCCCATCCTTCTTCACCCTGACCCCAAAACTGTTCCTTTTCATTGTCTTTTGCTGCCCTGATTCACACTTGTTCTGGACAGCAATCAAGCCCTCCATTTACCCAATCATTTATTCAACAAATATGTATTAGGACCTATTTTAAGGTTAGTAGTACTACCTATCTAACTCAAGATTTTACCCTATCATCTCCTTCCTTAACATGCCAGCCACCAGATCAGCTCATATCATGCTATCCTCTAGAACGTTTTTCCATGGTTCTCAGCTCAAACAGTTTAAACTTTCCAAACACTTTCTTAAATTTAAAGGCATCTTCTTTAATCACTTCCTTCCTTCCTCCCTCCCACCTTCCCCTCTTAGTTTTTTTTTTCCCCCAGCTACATCCTCTTCTTACCCATGTGATTCTTTTTCTTAGCAAAAGGAAATATACCTAGCTGATAAGCCTTACAATTTTGTAACCACAGTATCCTTATAAAATGCACATTAGTTCTGTTAGACATAAAAAGGAATTGGGAGTATAAGTTCTAAGGTGCTTGAAAATGCCCCTAAATTATCTTCCAAATCTAGACAAATTTCTATAGTTTTTTAATTAAGCTTGTCCTTGCTCAAGCTCCTATATTCAAAAGTGTTCCAAAAGAGTCTCTATTCAACTTAGTAGTTTTATTTTTGGTTATTAATATTTGGTTGCCAGTATAATGTTCTCTATGATTTATCATTATAAACATATAACACTAAATACAATTTAATTCCAACAATCTTTGAGATATATAATGGAACTGAATATAATTTATCACTCTGTTTCTATGAGAAAAGGCAGTCCGGGTTCCAAAATTCCAACTCACAAATGACAACTCATGTGCAAATTAGGGACTTATTTCCTTATTATTCCATAAAACTGGGATCATCAAAGAGAAGTATAGGGTGGCAAGACAAGAATATCTACTAGGTGGTAGAAGAAAATAGTAACAAATCTATTTACCTAATTATTTTTATCTCATCCTTTTTAATTTTTATTTATGTATTTTTTGCTAATATTCAAAATATATTCATATTCAGTACATATAATTTTAAAAATAAACTTTTTAAGGATGAATTCTCAGAACTATGTTTTAATTAGAGTATGTGATGAACATGCTGGAACACAAATAAAAAATATACATACGTGGAATGATATGATTTAAAGTCTGGAACTTGAAAAGAGAACTTTTTTAAAGTTTCTTGACGTTTTTCTACTAACAGAATACTTTTTAAAAATCTATCAATTTCTACAGATAAAAGCCTCTAAAACAATGACTATCAACTAGAAATAAAGTGCACCTGCAACTTGTAAAAAAATGCAGATTCTTGAGTCTCCCACCAGGAAATTCAGAGCCAACAATTCCAGTGGCCTTGAGATTAGGATAATATCTCAACACTCCTGACATTCTGGGCTAGATCATTCTTTGTTGTGAGGGGCTGTCCTGTCTGTGTGAGATGTTTAGCATTATCCCTGTCCTCTACCCACCAGGTGCCAGGATCACCCACCCATTCCCAGTTATGACCACAAAACCTGTCTCCAGTCTTTGATAATTGTCTCCTAGAGGGCATAATCTTCCCCAACTGAGAACCAGAGATAGAAGTTGTCCAAACATGACACACTTTGAGAAACACCACCCTTAATCAAAAGGATAAAATAATATGACAAAAACTAGAAGAATAGAGATATTATGCCGAAACTGGTTTGGCTCAGTGGATAGAGCATCGGCCTGCGGACTGAAAGGTCCCAGGTTCGATTCCGGTCGAGGGCATGTACCTTGGTTGTAGGCACATCCCCAGTGGGGGCTGTGCAGGAGGCAGCTGATCGATGTTTCTCTCTCATTGATGTTTCTAACTCTCTATCCTTCTCCCTTCCTCTCTGTAAGAAATCAATAAAATATATTTTAAAACAAAATAATAAATAAATAAAGAATAGAGATATTATAAGCATACATTGGATCCAGTGAAATAAGCAGTCTTCTCATAAAGGATATCTGATTAGCCACTATAAATTCCTGACAAGTCAGCTATGCTTCTAAGTCAAATCTCTTCTCCTGTAATTTCAACGTGAAGATTTTCTCCCTCGCTTCTATTTTAAATTATTTTTAATTAACTTCACTGGCATTTTGCATCCTGCTATGAAAAGTCCGCCTAATAATCTCAGAGGACACTCCCAGGAGAGAAGAGTGCATTAAATCACACATTATCACATTAAAGTATATCCCAGCACTCCAGCCCAACAGGCTAAGTCTTGACAAATGCAATGAGGTGGGGGTGGGGTGTACTGGGATGGGAACAGGCTCAAGTGATTCACAGTATCCAAACCCCATTATCTTTAATTCATCCTTCTATTGGGAAAAGTTGTATTGATTCTCTGCTTCAACCACATTTATCACCATGACATATAATATACTTTACAATTTGTGCTTCCACCCTGGTTTCTAGTGACTGGGTATGAGACCTTGGGCAAGTCACTTAAATTCTCCAGGCATCGTTTCCAAAAAATGAGTCAGTTGAACTAAATTATTTCTAAAGATCCTTCTAGTTACAAGTTACAAATTTATGAATGAAGCACTTAATTAAAAGGTTCTTTTCAACTATATGGATTCTAATAACTATAGCATCAATAAAACAACTACTTATATTTTCAGTGTTGATAGCAAAATTAACTTTAAGATGCTTAATCTAAAACAATAAAAATGACACTTGGATGAACCATGTTTATAAGATCCATTCTCTCTTAAAACAAAAATAAATTTGACCCAAATTGTCCTTCACCTATCAAGATACTTACACAGCTATTTTGCATAAGATGGCAAATCAAATCAATCTTTCAGAAGTTAGTCACAAATAGGGAAATAGTTTGAAAGTGTACCTTTACTTTTTATTCTCCATAACAGAGATCACAAATCAGCTGCTCAGAGGCCGTTTGCAGCCTGCAGGTGTGGTTGTTTTGCTTGGCTTAGACAATAATTGCATTTAATTAGTTGACAACTCTTAAAAAGGGAGATATGTTACATAAAAATCTGTATTTCTGGTATCTTGTGAAACATTGAAAATTATTTAATTTACCTTTATCATTGAAAGTATTACAGATGTCCCTTTTTTCCCCCACTGACCCCTTCTAGCCCTCACCACCCCCTGCCCCAAGTGTCTGTGTCCATGAGTGATGCATATATGCAAATAAGTTATCTGGTTAATCTCTTCCCACACACCTGCCCTCTGAGATTCCACAGTCTGTTCCATGCTTCTGTTTCTGGATCTATTCTGTTCATTTTGTGCTTTAGATTCCACACAGGATGAGATCATGTGACACCTGTCTTCCTCTGACTGGCTTATTGTGGGGAAATATTAACCCAAATGACAAAGATGAGCTGGAGCTGAAAAGTATCTCCTCCTGGCTCAGGAGCTCTCCAGGGCCCACAATCGCCACTGCTCCCTATCTTCTGATACCCATCCTGGTTCCCTCTTACAGACTGGAGTATATGAGCTTATGTCCTTGCTCTGTAACCATTTTCCAAATTCACAAAAAAGATTTTTAATGTTTTCAAAGCAATAGAATTTTGCTCGCAGAATCACAGCGAAAGGGTAGACATTTTAAAGAGACAGAGCTATGCTCACAATAAGGGAAACCTTCCTAATAATGCTATTGTTGAAGGTATTACAGATGTCCTCTTTTTTTCCATGTAGAATGCACTACACTGTAGGTTTCTAACTAACCACGTAAAAGAATGGAGAAAGGAATTCTAGACTTGAGGGGGAGTTCAGACTAGAGAACCGCCTAAAATTACCTTCAACTTTACCGTTCTCTATCTTTGGTCAGTAGTATAGAGCTCATATGCATAGGTCATAATATCATATGTCTTCATACATATATTTAACTTTGCAAAAGACATTGTGTTTTATAAAACATTCAATTTTTCTCACTGATTTTAATATGTCATTTTAAAATTAATTTCAATTAACTAAGCAGCCACATCCTACCAGAGAATTATTAAGCTATTCTTCAGAAAAGATAAAAAATTCAAGGACATAGGGAAAAGAATTCGAGGAAGGGCTAAAGAGTTGAGTTGCCTGCTAGGAAGCCTTCTTCACCAGAGTGCTTACCAGTAAAATCAACCTAGCCATCCAAGGAAGCCTACATCTTGCAGCTTTTTCTCTACCCACTCTCTTCAACAATGTTTTTTTCTTTCAATACACCTTATGAAATCTGCCTGAGACCCAGTATTTTAACAAGATCCTGATCATTTTATTTTTAAAAAAATCAACTTTACCTTCTAGTTACAATTAAATTGATACCTATTTAAAAGGATGCTGTGATTCGAAGTAAAACTAATTTAAAAAACAATTTTGTTGCTTAAGTTAAGCCAATTTTCAGTTAAAATCGAACCCAAGAGTTTCCACACTGATACTGTGTGTGTTGCATGAAGCCAAGATGAGTCTTCAGCCCATTCTGCTTCTTCCAGTCAGATCATGTGATACCTTACAGCATGATGTCTGCACAATTAGATCCAGTATCACTGTAAGGTCTTTTAGGTGATTTTAAAATGCCTACTATTCAAGTTGGACATGGTAAACATCAAAAAAGTCCCAAATCAATCGTGTTTCCAGTGTTTGAAGCTGATTTTTGACATAAGGAAGCATTATTTAACAATAGTGATTAACAGCTGAACTGTGAACATAAAAAGCCCATCAATGAGTCTCTGACTACAGGGGACCTGCCTAAGGGCAGGAAAATGATGGTGTTGGCAACACAATGTGTAAAACAGGAGCTGCTTCTGGAAACTGGTTTTTCATTCTAGTTCTCTCATTTTCTCCTATTTTATCTGTTTAGAAAAAAAAAACAAAAAACACGACTTCCTCTTTAGAAGCACAAAACAACAACAACAATGATAAACATAATTCAATTTAACAGCCTACATGCCAGAACCTTTTGACTCAGCCATGGATGTCTTCTGCTTTTACCATTCACTTCTTTTCCAATTTTTGCTGCCTTTAAAAATAATATGCCAAAGACCCCACTCCATTACTGTTGGGGATAGGGAGGTATCACATATACTTAACATCAAGAGTATAAAGTAGGTTTTTGAGCTCTGGAAAGTCATTGAGTTCATGTCAATGTCAAAAGCCTTTAAATAAAAACCACCCTAAGGTGAAAATATCTCAAGAGGAGGAAGGTCCTTGCTCTTCCATGGTCGCCTCTGGAAACCTGCTGTTACCTTTAAGAACAGAAAGACAACTGCCTTATTTACAAGCTTGTTGTGGAGGCTTCTCAGAAACAAGAGACTTTTCTCAGATAGACTGTACGTGTTTACACTTCACAGAGAACACAGAGCACCTATTTCATTCCTGGAAAGTGTTTCTTTAAAGGAATATTTATTTTAAAGCAAAAGTTGTTGAACACGTATGCATGAGCCATTCCAAAGGAGCTGGGCACAGAAGCCTGGATTATAACCCCAGGTGCAGAGCGGCCCCCAAGAAACAGCAAGATATGAAGGGAACGCGTGCTTGTGCAGGGACGTGGGCAGGCCTGGGGCTGCTGAAGACAGGAAAGCTCAAGAGTGGCAGCGGAGAACTGTCTCAGAGCTCACACCTTCGAGGCCCCTAAACGCATAAGCTCCAGAAAGAAGCAATCCGGCCATCCCGCCGCTCCACGGCCAAAGGCAGGGGGAGTGGAGGGGCCAGGGATCCCGCCCTCTTATCCGGTGCGGGGCCGGGGCAGGGACCCTGGAGGACTGGCTTTGCGCACAGAACACTGTGCAAAAGTTCACAGCTCCCAGCAGGCACAAGCCCTCCCCGCACCCCGGTCCACACACACACATGCACACCCCAATCCGTACATGTGTGAGCACACTGTGCAAAGCAACAGCAGCGAGGAAGCTAGCAACCTGCGAGCGCGCACTCACCCTGGGCCGGGGCGCCCAGGCGGCCCTCGCCAGCTTCGGCCCCCGGTCGGGGCCCCGGACCCAGGGCTTCGCCGGCGTCGGACATGGGCCGCTCCCCCGACAGCTGCCTAGCTGGCCGCCCCGCCGGCGCTGCGCGCAGGGACCGGGCCGCTTCTGGACGGGAGGAAAGGAGTTGCTGCCGCCGAGCTCACCACCCTGCACACCATTCCCTCCCCCTCCGCTGCCCTCCCCCAAACCCCACCCCGGGGAAGTTTTGATTTGAAACCAGGGAGAAGAACGGATCGCCCGGCCAGCTGACGGCAGCGGAGCCTCAGGAAGTTACTGGGGGGCTGGGGGGAGGGGGGTGCTCCAGGGGAGCGGGGAGTGGACTTGGGAGAAACTCCAGGGGAAGGACTAAGCCCTCTCCTCCTGGCCCGGGAGACCACCACCTACCTCGGCATCCTCCCACCCACAACTCGCTCAAAGCCCATTTCTCCTCCTCTTCCGCCCGGAAAAGTTAGTGAGGCTCCGGCCAAGCTCGCATCTCGCCCCGGGGGCCCGACGGTGGGGGTCGCCCCCGCCGGTCCCGCCCGCCTCCCTCCCTGCGGCGCAGCGCGGCGGCGGCGGCCTCGGGCCGGGCTGCCCCCCCGGACCGCGGCCCCGCCCCGTCCCGCGGCGCCCCGCTCCCTCGGAGCCCGCTTTACCCCGGCCTCCACTCCTGCCTCCCACAGCACTTCCTCGTCGGGCGCTCCTTTCATCACATCCGGACGGAGGCCTGGGACTCTTGGCCCGCGGCCCCGACCCGGCCGGCTTCGCGCTCCCTTGCGCCCCACTCGGCCTGGGTCAGGAGGCCGAAGCCGGGGGCAGAGCGGGGTTCCTCCGCAGGTTAGGGAAAGGGCGTAATCCACGGGTCCCGGGCTGCCCAGGAGGAGTTTCCCCCACCCCTTTACACCCCACACCCCACCCCAGCCATCCTACCCCCAGTCTCCCAACTACTCTTCCCAGCACAGCCCAGAACAACTGGAATTCGGGGGCGGGAGGGTGGGGGAATGAAACTTTGGTGGAATAAAGTATGGTTGTGTAACCTTGACCCCTAGCTGTACAATCAGAGTTACAGAGTTTCGGTCTATAATCTCTTGATCTGTGACTCTGAAATTCCCTTTATTCTGTTTTTCAGTTCTTTGTTTATTTGGGTCAAACTGGTTTCTGGATCTGGTAAAACCAGTTGCAGTTGCATGAATGCACTGGAGGCATCCAGGCCGGCAAGGCTGAGGATGCCCGGCCCAAGGCAAGCCAGGCCCATTGCAGGTCCAGTGCCTGGACTGCTCACTTCTGTGTGGCCAGATAAGCTTGTGATTGGAAGCAAATAGCAGATCAACGCTCCGCTTATAAAGGAAACGTTCTGATTGTAGCTTGATCCGATGAGACAAGAAAAGAATAAAGTAATTTGCAGATATAAAGTGTTTAAATAATACATTCAGATAACTTTTGCTCTTTATTGAATTGCATAAAATGTGCAATTCATTTGTTTAAAGCTAGAACTAAGTCATTTTTTTGAATTTCTAGGACAAGAGAGGACTCACAGTAATGTTATCAAAAGTGAAGAAAATGCACATTGGATGCATCTTTCTAGGTGTTTCATTAAGTAGCCCAGGATATCATTTCTAAAAAAGAAATTGTAATTAATTCCAATTGATTGAGAAGAACCATTTTTTTTTAACTTTTAAAGAGTCAGTGCAGTCAAACTTACTTTCAGTTAAATCTTCAAAACACTGCCTTTGAAGTTTTTGAGGATAGTTACTCAGACGATACTCCTATAAGACAATGACATTTTGCCTAATGACCTATAACAAACAAATGCCTTTTCGTTATGTGTTATTTAGAGATTTCAGAAGTGGTGTGTATAAAAGTGCCTCCACTCTTCTGAAAAATTGCCTGGGAGCCTGGACTATTTGGAACCTGCTTGATGGAAGCAGAACAACTCCCAGGGTGAACGCACTGCCATTAGATGATTGGAGAATAAACATATAGGAAGCATCACTGGTCACTGCAGCATAACCTGCAACCAGAAGAGTGGGCTAGAAAGCAGTGTCCCCGTGGTGTGTGTTTTCATCCCCTCACTAAGATGTTGTAGGGTGGAAACAATTATCTTCTTCTTCCTTTTTAAGTTCTTCCGGCTGAGCTAACAATGAAATTAACATGGGACAGGTTGATAAAATGAGCACATTTATTGCATATGACATCAGGGGATTCCATACAAATATGAGACCCAAGAACTCACTGGACAATAGAGGACTATCTGCCATTTCAGATGTAAAGAGAAGTTTGGGACTTCAAAGGGCAGGAAGGCGATTCATATGAAGATGGGAAAGCAAGTGTTCGGTGAAGAACTGTTTGCTGGACCATCTTTAACTCTTTGGACACATGGCAACGTCAATCAAATGGGCCTTGCTAGGTTCCTCCCTATCACACGAAGTTCATATTAAACTGCAGCTCACTACGATGACCGTGCCCTTCCTAGAGTAGGTCTTCTATTTAAATTATTTTAGGCAGTTAGGGGGAAGATGCAAAGTTCTTTCTGAGTCTTTTGTTTAGTAAAACAACCAGCTTAAAATAATCAACATGAATATTTTGGGGTGGCAACTCTGCTTCCCCCAATGTGGAAGTCCATGGATATCAACGAGGTACAGCGCTCCTTGAGAAAATCATAGTTAGTAATAAATAATTGTTCATTCAACTTCACACAGTAATTAAGGTGACACAAATGGTAGGCAATTCAATAAATACTCTTTGCATTAAGTTTAAACATCTTGACCTTTAATGGGGAAGAAAGAAATTCAAATAAAAGCATTAAGAACAAATGAGGATTGTGTGGTAGAATTGCCAAGATAGTCAAATGTTGTATCTTGCTTCGCGGTGCAAATTTGGTCAGGTTAATCAACCTCTCTATGCCTTGGTTACCTCATTAAGTGAAAATGATAAAAGCAACTCTTCATCTGATCCCATTAGAACTAAATAAAATAATTATCTTATGTCATCCAGAAGAATATCAGATTTGAGGAAAGGTGCTGAAAGATACTGATTATTATTTTACGGCAGAAGCATTTTGAAGGGTAATGTAGAACATAGCATAATGACTATTTCACATCAAAATACCAGGTAACCATGCACTTTGCACAAATTATCCCCATAATTATTCCATCGGCCCTATCAGTAATTTGCCAGGATTGTACCTCTAGAATTTAGAGCTCAAGTCTGTCTGCCTGCAAGGCTATCCTACTTCATTAGGTAAACTCAGGTCTCCCCTCTGGGAGGACCTAAAGTCCATATGCTTGGTATCTGATACACCAGGAATTAAGTATGGACACCTATGCTTAAATTTCCCGTTTACCCCATCCCTTGCTGTATTTGTTTAGTCTTTCTGACTATAATCACTTAGCCTGGCTCCCAGTGAGCACCACAATGCCCTCATCCTCTCATTGTTTTATTCAACAGACATGTATGAAAGTTGAGGGCCCTGTAGGGGTGCTAGGGATGCAGCAGTGAAGATGATAATGTGTCCATTGCCCTCATGCACCTCACAGTCTAGAGGGAAATTTGTGTGCAACCACTTACAGCAGTCACTGCATGGGATGCCAAGGGGAGTAGTGGGATGCTATGATAACGCCTAGTGGAGAGCTGTAGTCTCATCTAGGAACCAGAGAAACATCTCCACTGACACCAGAAGCGGAATGGCAAAGAGGAGAAAAGATGCTTCAGGCAGAATAGTGGTGTGGGTAGAAGCCCAGAGTTCTGAAGGTAGCCTAGCATCTTCGAAGAACTGAAAAAAGGTGATACCCAAAAGAGGATAATCAAATGCCAGGGGGAGAGTGATGGGGGCTGAAGTTGAAGAGAAGAGCATAGCAGGGAGGAATATTATCTTATTTGAACAGGGAGGATATATTATCTAAATTTCTATTTATAAAAGCCACTCTGGTATAATGTGTAAAATAATTTGGAGGCACAAGATCGGAGCTTGGGTGTTCAATTAGGAGGCAAGGGGTGATATTGGCAAAGGGAATAGAGTCAACTAGACTGAGTAGAGGATGAGGGAGCTAGAGAATCAAGGATGATTTCCAGGTTTCTGCCTCTAGGTGGATGGTGGTAATGCCACCGACAGAGATGGAAACATTCAGGAGAATCAGGTTTGGGGGAAAGCTGCTGAGGCAATAATGCAGATGGTGGAGTGTCTGAGGTGCCTGCATGACAGCTAATTGGAACCATCTCGTAGGCTCCTGGACCAGTGTTGGAATATGAGCACATAGATGGTACTTTACCAGCTAGAAGGTTATGGGTGTAGTGTAAAAGCCCAAGGTGAGTGTGTAGTGTAAGAGCAGAAGACCTAACACACACCTATTCCCTGAATCTCAAACCAAATGTGTCCTTAATGGCCCTTCTCCCTTTCTCCAAACTCTCCCCAACATCATAATGCTGTTATCTGCCTGTCTTTGAGAATTACTGTTATTTAATTACTACTATTGCCAGTGTGCTACCCATCATTCCAGATGCCTCTGGGTATCACATGATGTTGGTCTTTATTAAGCCAGAGTTTGCCATGGCTCATACTATAGCAATCTGGATTGGTAAAAACCTGGCATGGGGACCAGTCTTCCACTGAAGGCATGATCCCTGACTCAAAGCCTTCTGCCATTAAAGCCCCAATGTGCCTTACAGCCATTCCTGCTTAATGACGCACACACTAATGATGGTACAGTAATATGCGAACCCATTGTAAAAGAGGACTGACGTGAGCCACGCAAATGAACTAGTTAGAGTGTTTAGAAAGTATCCTTATGGACTACTTAACCTTCATCATTCACTCATTTAATGTTCATCAAACATTTATTGTATGCCTCTATATGCTAGGACACATGGTATGTTCTAGAGTGAAAAACAAATAATTTGATGTCTTAAAAAGAAGCTAAGTTAATTTTCACTTGGGCAGAGACTTATCTGCCTAAGGAAAGTCAAGGTTACCATCATTACACAGTTATCTGAACCAGAGATCTACAGTGAGGTGTGTGATTGTGCATGTATCCCAGGACGTACACAAAACAGTTATCTGGAATGTGAGGAGAAAATATTAGAATGAGCATTTATATTTGATTTCTTACTGTATCTTTTATGTTCAAGTATGTTTTATGATGTATATAACATATCAGTTCAAGAGTACTTGTGTATAATTTGTAAATAAACATTTATTAGGGGTTTTGCTCAAAAATATTTTATTGTTTGCTCTGCCAAAAAAAAACCAAAAGGTTTAAGTGCTTTAAATCACTTAAGGTACATTCATTCAGTTATTCCCAGATTTTACCAATGTTAATTATTAAAAAAACACAAAAAAAAAAACATATCTATACTGACCTCATTTATGTAGGAGCATGACTTTGAGAAACTCCCAAACCCAAAAACATAGAAAACAGAAAATAACCCTAGGCCTCTAAATACCTAAAATAACCTTAATGGTCTTCATATAGTACCAACATGATGGCCACCGACTTTCTCCAATACTATTTGGCAGGAGGGGGAAGAGGAGAGGGGGGACATACACTTCTAAACAAACTTTATTTTCTATTGTTTCAGCTCACAGAAAATTTAGGGCTCAGGGGCTTTGAGAAAAAGAGGTTAGCTAAGGGAGCTATTAGGTCAGAAGAAATGACAGCAGAAGAAATGACAGTTGACAGACATGGAAGATGCAGGAAAATAAACACGTCATAAGAATGCCTTTGTGAATTCAGCTCAGGGAAGCAGTGCAGTGGCTGTTCCTAATGAGGGCCTGAGTCATTAAGGAAGGAGTCAGTTGCCTTAGCGCTGCATTCAGTTTAGGGAAGCAGGTCAGTATCTTTACATTTTAGGAAAAATTCCACCAAAAAAAAAAATGTTCACATCAAAAAATATTGCTTCTTGAAAGAATAATTTTTACAGAATTACATTTTTATAGCTGCAAGGAAAATGAGCAATTGCGGTTCTAGGGCAATGTGCTTAACTGTATTTTCTACCTCCTAGTGCTTTGTTTGAAGAGAAGAGG
Source organism: Eptesicus fuscus (assembly GCF_027574615.1). Lineage (NCBI taxonomy): Eukaryota > Metazoa > Chordata > Mammalia > Chiroptera > Vespertilionidae > Eptesicus > Eptesicus fuscus. The sequence goes on from NC_072486.1 coordinate 74,780,127, forward strand.
TCAAGTGGACAGGTTTCTAAAAGCGCATTCTTCAAATAGAGCACTTCCTTTGTTTTCCACCTCATGTAGCGGTCCTTCCCCTACATTTTTAATGGAGGAAACTGGTTCTTCCACTTTTCAAACATTTGAAAACTATCCGTCTTGCCCAAATGCCCCATGTACATAGGAAGAAATATAAAGACGTAAAGTTTATTCATTAGGTTCGACAAACATATATTGAGTGTTTATGCAAAACCATATGCTGAGCACTAGGATTTCAGCACTAGCGGACAGGCTGGGAGCTCCTGTGTAAGGCTAGAGGTGAGGGAAGAGAGCAGCGTGGGAGAGTGGGAGAGGGACAGTCACATAAATAATTACTGTCCTACAGGGGGACAGAGGAAGCAGCACCTAACTGTTCAGGCGTAGGTGGGGCGAGTCCACGTTATTTCAAGGGGGAAGGTGACACCAAGCTGACTACTGCTGATGAGTAAAAAGTTTGTTTGTCAAAGAGCTTAGGGAACTCCAGAGAGAAGAGGTGATGCCTGCAAAGGCACAGAGTGTGAAAGCCCCAGAGTAGTTAAATGACTTGGCGAAAGTCCTGTTGTGCGCTCATTACTGAGCCAGCGCCGAGAGCCTACGTTTCTTTATAACCAGTTTCCTTGCTCCAGTCATCTGGATAAGGCATGTAAAGGACCCCTTTATTTTTAAGTGGTGGTGAAGCTAGGGCACACCTGATCTTATACTTAGGGGTTTCAAAGATCTTCTGTGGTAAATGCGTACTCAAAGAACTGGACACAAACTCTCCTGTTGCTGAATTAGCTTTCCTTGTCCTTCCCCTCCAAGCTCTCAGTTGGCTGACTCCGATGGCCTGGGGCACTGGCCTTCGGCACTGGCCTTCAGGGCATTTCCTTGCTGTCACTGTCCTTTGCTGCTTGTGTTTTGAATGAAGGGAGGGAGATGTTAAGGCATACAGTGGCACATGTCAGAAAAGAACATTATGAGTGAAGACAGAAATGAAAACGGGCATATCATATGCAATAGACAATAGTAAGGCATTTTCTGGGTACATAGAAAGTGAACCTAGGTATACCAGGTATTGTGATCAACTATAAGATGTCAGGTACTCTGCTACACACTGGGATAAAATGGAAAGCAAAGCAGATGTGTCTTGGACTTCATAAAGTTTTAGAGTCTTGAGGCAGGTAGACATTAGTCAAGTAATTGCACATAAATATGTAACTACAAGTAGTGGTTAGTGAAGAAAAATGATGGAGTATTGTGAGAGAGTGTAGAAATAGAAGTGAAGTCCCTGTTCTAACAGAACTTAACAGCAGAGTAGGTAAAAGTATCAAGTAAAGCCCAGCCCGCATGGCTCAGTGGTTGAGCATCAACCTATGAACCAGGAGATCACGGTTCAATTCCCAGTCAGGGCACATGCCCAGGTTGTGGGCTCAATCCCCAGTGTGGGGCATGCAGGAGACAGCCTATCAATGATTCTCTCTCATCATTGATGTTGCTCTCTCTCTCTCCCTCTCCCTTCCTCTCTGAAATTAATAAAATATATATATTTTTTAAAAAAATATCAAGTAAAATATATGTTTTTTTAAAAATATCAAGTAAAATTAAGTTTAAAATATAATGTGACTCATACTATTAAGTAGGACACAAAAGGCAGCACGAAACCCAATCTGGAGAGAGAGGAATCTGAAGAATCAAATGTGTCTGAGGAAAACCCTGGATGAGGACTTCACCACAGGAGCAGGGAAAAGAAGGAAGGAAGAAGGGCAAGTGCAAAGGTACTGGGGAAGGTGAAACGGGCACATTCAGAGAACTCCAAACCTTATGTATTTCTTTCAACATGTAAGCCTACACCAAAATAGCACCACACTTCCACATTGATAAAGCTGTTAATTCATCTCAGAATAATATTAGAGGGGTTTATGACTAAGTTTTTTACCCCCTAACAATGAGCTTTTTCACTCAGTTTCCCCTAGGGGATCAAACAAAAATTCATTGGAAGTATTCCCAAGATGCTATTGGCTATATACACCTGATGGCAAAGAGAATATATGCTTAGAAGGCTCACTTGTATTTACACCATAATCTGCAACAGCACCAACAGGAGAAAAATGTTGCGCATAGTGCTGTGTCGTCACTTGGTGTCATCTGTCTCTTTTTAATCTACAGCCTTTATTTTTTAGACTCTGAAGAGCAGAAAAATCTCTTCTGAGACTTTCTATAACCAAGAAGGTGGCATTTGGAAAACCCTCTAATATGTAAAAGATAAAATTTTTAAGTAAAAGATGGAATGCTCCTTATAAAGGCATGATTATAAAATTATCCTATCTAATAAAAGAGTAATATGCAAATTAACCATCACTCCACTATACCCACAAGCCATGCCCACAAGCCACGCCCACCAGCCAATCAGGAGCGAATATGCAAATAAACCCAACCAAGATGGCTATAGCCACAGAGAGCAGGAGGGAGGCTTGGGTTTCCCAGGCAATGGATGAAGCCAAGCTTTCAGCCTGCCCTTGCTGGCCTAGGCCTCGACTCAAGGCTACAAAGTTTCAATTATAGAAGGTAAACAAATCCAAACAAAAATGGCGGCAGCCACAGAGCTGGAAAGAGCAGGTGGCTAGGGTTGCCCCCGGCAATGGAGGAAGCCAAGCTTTCGCACACCCTGGCTGGCCCAGGCCTCCACTCAAGGCTACAAAGTTTCAATTATAGAAGATACATAAGTGCTAAGAGAAATGGCTGCCGCCACGGAGCAAGCAGAAGGCTTGGCTCCGCTCTAGGCTGCAAAGTTTCAATTGTAGAAGATAAATAAACCCCAGATACCAGGGCCTCCGCTTGGGTCACCAGGGGGTGTGGCCGGCCTGCAAACCACCACAGGCCCCTCACTCAGGCCACCCCATGCCCCAAGGGAACCCCCACCCTGATCCGGGACACCTTTCAGGGCAAACCAGCCGGCCCCCACCCCTGCACCAGGCCTCTATCCTATCTAATAAAAGAGTGATATGCAGATTGACCATCACTCCAACACACAAGATTGCTGCTCCCATGTGGTCAAAGATGGCTGCCCCCATGTGGACACAAGATGGCCAGCAGGGGACGGCAGTTGGGAGGGACCAGGCCGGCAGAGGAGGGAAGTGGGAGGTGACTGGGCATGCAGGGAAGGGCAGATGGGGGGGACCCAGGACTGCAGTGGAGAGCAGTTGGGGGACCAGGCCTGCAGGGGATGGCAGTTAGGGGCAAACAGGCTGGCAGGGAGCAGTTAGGCATCAATCAGGCTGGCAGGGGAGTGGTTAGGGGGTGATCAGGCTGGCAGGCAGAAGCGGTTAGGGGCAATCAGGAAGGCAGGCAGGCGAGCAGTTGGGAGCCAGCAGTCATGGATTGTGAGAGGGATGTCTGACTGCCCGTTTAGGCCCGATCCCACTGGGCCTAAACAGACAGTCGGACATCCCTCGAGGGGTCCCAGATTGGAGAGGGTGCAGGCTGGGCTGAGGGACACCCCTCCCCCCATGCACAAATTTCGTGCACTGGGCCTCTAGTCCTATAATAAAAGGCTAATATGCAAATTGACTGAATGGCAGAATGACTGGTCACTATGATGTGCACTGACCACAAGGGGGCAGATGCTCAATGCAGGAGCTGGCCCCTGGTGGTCAGTGCACCAGAAGCCAGGCTCATGGCTGGCGAACACAGCGGTGGTGGTGGGAGCCTCTCCCACCTCCGGGGCAGTCAGACATCCCCTGAGGACTCCCAGACTGTGAGAGGGTGCAAGCTGGGCTGAGCTCCTCCCCGCCACCCGCTCCCTCCCTCCCCCGTGCATGAATTTCATGCACCAGGCCTCTAGTTTCAAAATAAAAGAAAATGAATTATATAAAACAATCATTCATGACTAAGATAGTAAGAAAGATAAGGTCGAAACAAAGTATCACCAATTGAAACTCCAGTGTTTACAACTACTAGAATAGTGCATTGGGTCTGTGCTGCAGCCCGGAGTGCCCTTTTCTTAGATGCTAGCTGACAGACACTGCCGCTGGTCATTTAGTGTTACTGTCGCTAAACCTCTTTCATACAAGGATGTGAATACCTTCACAACCAGAAGGATGCAACTTTTTAAGACCATCAAGGCTTTCATTTTCTGATAAAGCAGTCCTTGGAGAAATTCTGGGATTTTCTTAGCATCACTTTTTAAAATCCATTTTAAAAAGTTGAATGTAATTCCTAAAGTAAGAATAACTATAAAACAAGGCTATACAGGATTCTTAAATAAGTCAAATTATGATTCTTGAACTTAGTTAAGTATAAAGGACATAAATTGCCCCCCTTCTTTGGCTCTGCTAAAGTCATGCTTTCCAATACTCGATGGTTCTTAAGTCAAGGAGCCACATCTGTCCTCCAGGCCTTCACACCAGTCAGAGTACTGTAGACAATGGGGCAAGGGAAAAAGAGAAGCCTTTTGATAAGAGAATTTGAAACCTTCATACAAAAGAAAGGTGAAAACGGCAGTAAAACAATCAGCAATTTGAACTATTTCCCTAGTGGCCTTTGAGCTAAGGTTATAGATACAGAAAAAAAAAAAAAAAAGCACATTTTAAGCAAGATGAACTGAAAGAAATCTACTTTTTGGTCTCTGACAAGCTTTTAACATAATACTTTTGGTTTGTTAAATTTCCTCCAAAGAGTGATAACTTCTACTTATAAGGCTCTTGCTTCCAGGATTATGTGTAATACAGAAGTTTGACTCACAAATCCTATATACTAAAGAGGTAATATGCAAATTGACCATCACACCCTCACACAAGATGGCCACCCCCATGTGATCACAAGATGGCTGCCACCATGTGGTCACAAGATGCCACCACAAGATGGCCAGCAGGGGAGGGCAGTTGGGGGAGACCAAGCTGGCAGGGGAGGGTAGTTGGGGGCAATCGGGCCAGTAGGGGAGCAGTTAGGCATCGATCAGGCTGGCAGGGGAGCGGTTAGGGGCAATCAGGCAAGCAGGCAGGCGAGTGGTTAGGAGCCAGCAGTCTCAGATTGTGAGAGGGATGTCCAACTGCAGGTTTAGGCCCAATCGGACACCCCCCAAGGGGCTGGGCTAGGGACACCCCCCAGTGCACAAGTTTTGTGCACTGGGCCTCTAGTATATTAATAAACATTTTTACCTTTCTATGTACATGTAGTTTAATGTATTCAGTAGAAGCCCAATGGTAATTTCAAAATATTGAGTAAAAGAGACACAATTTATTCTTATATTAGAAATATTTTCAAACTTATTTTGTTTCCCCATTTTAAGTGCACAATAGAAATAATGTACATAATAAATTTTTACAAATCAATATTTTAGAAAAACAATTTTTAAGTTAAATAATGACTTTTGGTGATTTTGGATGAGTTCTGTCACTAAAAAATCAAGCCAATAAGTAATTAATTGTCTATACAATCAAGTTATATCTACTATATTATAAAAACTATTATAATACACCATATATGGATTTATATTACTGGAAAATGATCCAATTGTCTAAGAAAATTGAATTAAAATAATTATTTAAACCATATTTCTTTTAGTACTTAACTTTATAAGCTGTAATGCAAATTTAATAATTTATAACTTTGAAAGATTGCTTTGTTCCCCTGTCAATTAATGTTTAATTATGTACTTATAATTATATACTCTTAAGGTACTGTATATATAAAGATTGTTATATTTTCTTTTTGTCTTGTAAATTTCTTAATATTATTAAATAAAATAGCTCATGCATACTGAAGGCTGGAAAATTTAACTTTCTATAAAATAGTACTTTACACTTAGTATGTCTTATGCTAGGCACATTAGTAAGTATCATGGCAGGTAGCATTTTAAGATGACATTCCTGTGTAGAACCTTTTTTGAGTGTGGGCGGAACCTAATTATGTTAAAAGCTCCCCTGGTGGAACTAATGAGTAGCTAAGGTAGAGAACCATGGATACAGATAGACATATAAGATTCAGATACAAATAAGTTCAAAGGTCAGTGACTCAGATTCATTACTCATTACTTCAAGATGTCATGGATCGAGGATTCTTCAATCTTGCTCTTCTACCATAACTTACTTTGTCCAGATCATCTCAATGACCAAAAGTGAATGTGCCAGCTCTGGCCATCGTGTCCACCATTTAGCCAGCCAGAAGATAGAAAAGAAAGGAGAGCATGCCTTCTCTCAATAAGAAAACATCTCAGAAGTTGCACCTATCACTCTCCCTTTCATTCAAATCGTAAGAATCAAAATACACTAGATAACTCTTAGATAACAGAAGCAGGGAAATGTAATTTTTATTTTTGGATAGTATCTTCTCAGTTAAAAGTCACAAATTATATCACTACTACGGGCCTGGCACATGAAATTCGTGTGCAGGTACAGTCCCTAGGCCTGGCCTGCGATCAGGGCCATCTTCCCCAGCTGCCCACAGCCAGCCCCACCCCTCCCCACCACCCACCCCCAGTTTCCTGTTTGCCATCAGGTGATTGCTGCCTGACGGCTGGGGGAAGGGACCAAGAGGTCAGCTGTTCCCGCCCACTCGCTGGCCAGGGGAAAGGGACCAAGAGGTGGTCAGAGCGCCTCATAGTGACTGGTCCAGCAGTTGTTCTGGTCATTCTACCGTTAGGGTCAATTTGCATATTACCCTTTTTATTATATAGGATAGAGGCCTGTGCACAAGTGGGGGCAGGCTGTCCTGCCCTGAAGGGGGCCCTGGATCAGGGTGGGGGTCCCCACTGGGGGCAGGGCTGGCCAGGGCAAGGGGCCATGGGCAGTTTGCAGGCTAACCATGCCCCCAATCAGGATGGGGGGGTCCCCGCTGCGGGGTGGGACCAGCCTGAGCGAGGGGCTGTGAGTGGTTTGCAGGCCGGCCATGCCCCCAATCGGGGTGGGGGGTTTCCACTGGGGGGCAGAGCCAGCCTGTGCAAGGGGCCACAGGTGGTTTGCAGGCTGGCCATGTCCCCAGCTTTGTCAGGAAGGACATCCAGAATGACGTCTGGTCTATCAGGACTAATTAGCATATTACCCTTTTATTAGTATAGATAGGAAAGGTGAAAATGGATATAAAAAATAACATAGTTATTTCCTCATGAAGTTAAAATTTAATTGTAGTAGGTTAGGCTATAATTAGTGAAGAAATTGGCAAATGAGATTGCCAGTAAAGTTTCTGGATTTGCGTAGAGAAAACTAATCTTTCTTGCTGATTTTCAAGATAGTATTTTTAAATATTACTACATTAACTATAAATGGAAACTGTTGGCCTCCCAAATAGCAACTTCACTTTCAAGACTGTACCTAGGCAAAAATGATATTTTCTCAAATTTAAATGTATCTGCTTTGTTTTCTTGCTTCTTATCCACAGGCCAAAATCATAAATATGTAAAGTACTTTTCTTAGACTGTCTCTTAAGTGTTAAATTTAATGTTAACTCTGTAATAGAAACTGCAGGCTTAGCTGTCTGCCTGCAAGGAAAGCCAAACTTGTGAGACAGGTGCTGATGCAAAAGGAAAGAGGTTTATTCAGGTGCTGTGACCTAGGAGAATAGTGGACTCCCATCCCAAAGACCAACTCTTGTTCCTGCTCAAGCCCAGGGATAGGAGGGGAGAGCTTTCATTTTTTTCTATCTAATTATCTTGCTAGATTTTAGCTGTTGGGCATATCTATTCATTTTTCTACCATTTAGTGCACTCAGTATAAGAACCTATCTTTGTGACATCTTGGCCAGTTGGAGAGACTCCTTGACTGTCTACAGCAGTGATCGGCAAACTGTGCTGCTCTGTTGACTAATGAGTTTGCCGACCACTGGGATAGGGGCTTAATCACAAGGAACAACAACAGCCTGTAATTATTGGAATCGAGAGTCTAGGTCAGTGGTCGGCAAACTCATTAGTCAACAGAGCCACAGTTTGCCGACCACTGGTCTATAGTATCAGGGTCAGTGGGAGGAGGGTCTGCAGGACCTACTCTCAGGAAGCCTGGAGATGCTGCAGCTCTCAATCTAATTAGGTCTCTGACATGTCTCCCCCCTCCCCAATCTGGGGGAGCAGATTGGAGTCTGAGGGGTACCCCTGCATCCCAGTATACCTATGTCCTCTGAGTAGCCCCCCTTCCCTGCTCCACCCACCACTCCAAAGTGGTGAGCCCAGCTGAGCACACTCAACTGTCTATGGTAACAACTATAATAGATTCTGTAAAATGCATCTCCTTGACTTTCTGGAGACAGGTTTGTGAGATACCAGACTAGAGAACTACTTTTAGCAACTCTTAAATGTGGTTAACAGAAACCGAAGACCAAGCTGAGGGTATTTAAGATGATTTATTTTCTAAGATAATGACAGGCAATGTGGGAGGACTGGATGCCACCAGCATCCTATTTTAGTAAATAACTCATCAGATGTGAGAATGATCTAGGTGTAAAGCTATACAGGGGCAAGTGCACTGATACTGTTATCAGTCAAGTCCACAACACATCTGTGGTTTGGGCCACACAAATACTTTTATTTTTTATAGACAAATGGCATTTAAACATTTCAACATAAATTTATTTCCTTCAACAACATTTTTAGGTAATTTTTTTAAGTACAAAGAGGAGTGATGGAAAAATCTAGCAGAAAGCATATGAACCATGTGAGTGAAGTTAACTTCAGCTGTAATGGGACAAATTGCCTAATAATATCACTGTTGTGATATCATTGTCCAAAAAAACAAGTAAGTCATAATTTAAATGTAATCATGAAAAACATCAGTTTTATTCAAAGTCAAGCTAAATATAGCACTAATATTCTGTAATCTCTAATAGCTTATCTTTCTTTAGCATTCTAAGGAGCCCATTGCTTCTAATTATTCTTCCCTTTCAGAAATTCTTTTGTTATTCTGGGTGATTAAAGCCATTCTATTTAGCTGTGTAATTTCTTAATCCTGGTCCACACAGACCTGATGGAGCATCCAGATGTGACCTACCAACTACACATTCTTCTTCTTCATGGGCATTTCAGAACCCCACCTCATTCCACATCAGAGCTTGTATATCCACACCTCCCCAAGTTGCTATGTAAGAAACGGTACATTTTAGGTAGTAATTAACTGTGGGAATTGCTCAATGCATATCAGAATGGAGAAAATAGAAGGCTCTGGGATATAGGATTGAAGTGTTCTAAAGAGACACATGGAAAAATAAGGCAGCAAAGTTGTTGAAATGAAACCTGCTAATCTGGAACACCAGAGCTATAAGTATATTAAGCCCTCAATTTTGGAAACTTAGATTTAATGTGTGTCACGCCAGCACAGCCAAGGGTTCGGTGATCCTGAGGAGGGGAGGTGAATGATTAAAGAAGACAGACAAGAAAATACAGCTGGGGCTTGGAGGATCTCATGTGCCTGGATGAGGACACAGAAAGACCCAGCCTGCAAGCCGAGGCTTTATTTTATAGTGAGATCAAAACAAGGGAAGTAGTCAACATGTTTACAATGTTCTTGTGAGTTTCACTTGTTTTGGCAGCACTTGCTGCACCTCCCACAGCTCATTAGCTACCTAGGAAGGAACTAGGGAGGGCTATAATGTCAAGCTTAATTATGCAAAGAGGTCTCTGCCCTCCAAGCTGGCACTTGTGTGTGGCCCTGCCACAGGTCAGTCTGAGGCTTAACCCTATAGCCGCTCCCTACATAATGGACTTTGGATTTAATGGACAAAATTTCTGGTCCATATGTCACATGTGAAAATTAACACCCTGTTAATTTTAAAATGCTTTTAACCAAGATTTGCTTATAATTAAATTAACAGGTTATTAATTCACTGTTATTTTTAACAAATCTTAGTGAATAAGCCATTTGTTGGGGAAAAAAACACTGTGTTAATATCACTGACATAAATATTGCACATCTACAACTGTTTTCTACATATTTAAATCCAAGTGTCACTGCTTGTAAACAGTGTTTGGCGAAAGATTAGCATGTGATCACACCTCATCGCCCAAGGTGATTGGTTCTGTTGTCGCATGCAGTGACTTTCTGCAGCAGTTTTAATGCGCATAGGCCAATGTTCTGATGTTCACTAAGCAATACCCCAGTCTTGTGCATTTGTTTACGGTGGAACCTCGGTAGGCTGTTCGAGAAGTTATTTGTTCAAAAACCAAATCATTTTTTTTCCCCATTAGAAATAATGTAAATTGAATTAATTTGCCCAGACCCCCAAATGATTCCCTTTGTTAACCTTCCTTATACAGTGCATGTCTAATGTACTGTTTAATCTATAAACAAACACAACACTTCTTAAGTTTATGGAACCACCCCCTACTAGCCTTAAAGGAATCACTTTCAGCACTCATGCCAGGGGAGTCTTTCAGGAGGTCATTATGCAGCATCTTCCCTTTTTCACATGTCATTGCCTCCAAAATGCTGTCACCAGCTAACTGCTTTTTTGTTTGTTTGTGTGTTTTTTGTTGTTGTTGTCAATCCTCACCTGAGGATATTTTTTTTCATTGCTTTTCAGAGAAAGTGGAAGGGAAGGAAGTGGGGGGAGAGGGAGAGAGAAAGAAACTTTGATGTGAGAGAGACACATCAACTGGCTGCCTCCCACATGCGACCCACCAAGGTGTGGAGCTAACCTGCAACCCAAGCACATGCCCTTGACTGGGAATCAAACCTGTGACCCTTTGGTGCACTGGCCAACACTCTAACCACAGAGCCACACTGGCCAGGGCTAACTCCTTTTTGTTTATCCAAATCAACAGCAGTTTGTCTACCTCTTCAGTTACCTGGGATCATTGTTTGTTTCACACCATTAGCAATATTAGCACTCTTGATGGCCTCTTTGTGTTTTGAAATCGTGGTAATCGTCCATTTCAAAAGCAGCAAAAGCAAAACAACAAAAATTTCACAGTAAAATTTCCTGAGATGTTAACAACATAAGGTTTAGCAGTAAACTGACCCTTACAAGTACATTCTCTCCTTTGTTTGTGGCCTGAAAGATGCTATTTGTCATGCTGATGTATCAGCATGAAAGGGATGTCAGGTTGAGAACCAAAGTTTGTTCAACAGGGGAGACATTTTTTAGGTGAACAGCTTGGTCAAGAATGGAATTGTTCAAGATGGGAGACATTTGAGAACCAAGGTTTGACTGTACTCTTGGCTACTGGTGAATGCATGCATTTACTAGACTTACTCAGTATAAATTTAAAATTACAGTAATACATATAGAAAACTTTTCTGTGAAATTAAACTTTTTACACATACTTAATTTTAATTACACAAACGCGTCTACATAAGTAAATTTTTGTACATAAGGTGAACTAATTCTCTTCCCTCACTGGTTTTCTTTCTCAGGTGAGATTATGTGAGGAAAGTACATATTTATCTCCAGGATAAGCCTTTAAAGTTTTCAGCACAGTCCCTGCAGGTGCTACCACTGCACCACAGGCACAAGGGGCATGAAATACAGAAAAGCTCACCCTTCCCTGTCCTTTGTCTCAGGAGAGTTTCAAGAGCAGTGAGCTCCTACAATGAGACCAATTTTGAGCTTCTCCTTCTCTTTTGTCAGGGGCCTTCTCCACAGATGCACCCAAATTCTTCTACAGCTCAGATAATTTGGACTGCACTGACCTTCTCAGACAAATGTGCTGACAGCAGACAACTGTCACATTCCCATGGACCAAAGTCTGGACTCAACTCTCATAAATATACTAGGAAGTCTTCATACTAAACCCTTACCTCACCTGACAATCACTTAGGGCACTTACTTAAACCAACATTGATGCTTGACAGGATCTGTGGGGAAGAACACAGGTGATGATAGTTTTTGACACTCTGCAGGAGATCCTATTTAGAAGCCTTGGCTGAGAACCACTTTTATAAACCTTGCTTCTCAAGCTTTAATTGCATAAAAAACACTTAGACGGATGTTAACTAGACTTATTATGATGATCATTTTATAATATATACAAATATCAAATCATTATAATGTAAACCTAAAATTAAAATAATGTTATATTTCAATTTTATCTAAAAAAAATCACTAGGAAATAAACAATAAAATAAAATAGAAAATTCAAAGAGGAGCATTAGTCTTTCTTGGAGCTCTTAACCCTAGCCTGGAATATGACCTGGATTAGTTGAAAAAATATGACTCTTCTAAGAAGGAAACACCAATGAAAATAACACTTAAAAGAGGTCCTAGATAGTACTTTGTTTTATTTTGCTCAAGGTCTAGGCTACATTTGAAGAAGAGAAAACAATTCTCATTTTTTTATTTCAAAAATGAAAATATATGTGGTTAATATAAGAAAATTACTCTTAAGTTGCTATCAGATATTCTAGGTAGTAGTGTTGCGGGAGAAATAGAGGTATTCCTTTCCCCACTGAGTGTTATGGGTGGACTCCTTACAGTATCTTAAGAAAAATAAATTTCTGAGACTTGCATGGGAGGACTTTGGGTTTCTGAAGTCCCATTTCTCTTAAGCCAGTTCTAGAAGAAGTATAGCTGGGGATTCAGTAAGGCTAAATTCAGAGCCAGTGTCCAGCGTTTCCATTTCATGTTACAGCTGGGTCCAGTTCAGCATCAGGTTAGTTGCAGTCCATCATTCAATTGTGTGTATGTGTGGGATCCACTTGGCTGTGGGCCAAATGAGAGGATGCAGGGGAGCAGGAGTGTGAGAGCCTTGTGAGCCAGAAGTCAACCAAGAGAGAAAACTCCTTTGTTTATGGGATTAAATATCCCAAATTTCATGCCCTTGCATTGGCCACACCTATTATGGTCAATGGTCTGTTCCCAGGTGTGACTGACATGCAAGTACCTTCCCTGTCACACCAACTTTACTGGGCATGCACCTATATCCCACCCATTGGACCCATGGGGGTGTAAAGTTTAGCTTCCTGGTGAAGCTGCCCACATGACATGTCTATAATATCTGGCCTTCCCTTTGCTCCTTTCCTGTTATTAATAACCATGTTAATTACAATGTTATTAGTAGTAGCTGCCCGAGTTACAGACTTTTCTATTGCAGGAACAGAGATAGAAACATTGGGATGGAGCATTCAGCTAGGCTCTTGTAGTTTTGTTGCTGATACAAAATCTCATTTATGATCACTAACTCTTTTCCCATCATGACACAAATAGAATATGATTTTGAAAATCCAAGAATTTTTCCACATATTCTAGTTATTTTTAATATAAACTAATGTTTGAATACATACTGCACCCAAAGTTTCAGTTGAAAGACATGGTAGTGTCCAATCATGTCCAGATGCCTCCAATTGCACCAACTTGCAGCGTGCCATTGAAACACACCACAGGGACGTTGAAACATGCATTTTTTCATCCAGATGTTTTAACTGCATGTAGGCACCATAGTCGACTATTAACACTGATAATTTAAAAAAGGCCTCACGGAGGGAGAAACAAAGATGGCGGCATAGGTAAACACCTATACTGCTGCCTCGCACAACAATTTCAAAACTGCAACTGGAAGACAGAGCGGACATCATCCAGATCCACCAGAAAGCTGGCTGAGTGGAAATTTTACAACTAGAAGGAAAGATAAAAGGACACTGAGATCCAGAGGAGCTGTGGAGGACAGAGGTGCAGAGACCAGCACACGGGAAAAGGGTGGGCAGTTGAATACACGGCTGGCTTACTTGTGGCGCTTGGAGAGGGTGGGCAGCAAGCCTGCGGCTAGCTTTCTCGTTCGGGAGGGAAACAAAACCTCCTGACTGCACTGAAATCCAGTTCCAGGTGAGACTTTGAGTACCCAGACTCATTCGGGGAGAAACTGGACTGTCTGGCAGCAGGTAAAATTTGAGGGCAGCCTTCTCTCAGAGGTGCGTGCAGCCATTGCCATGGGACACTGAGACACAGGGGCCTTATAGGGTGGGGCTGATGGGAAACCAAGGCTGTCTGCTCAGCCCTGAGACTTCACCCCATCCAAGCTGAGCATAGAAGCTCTCCCAGTGGAGACACAGCTAATTCTCACAGCCAATTGGCCTGGAGGTCAACTCCCCCCAGTGATACTAACAACAATCTAGGCTTAACAACAAGACTGCACACACAGCCCACAAAGGGGCACACCAAGAGTGTCCACCTCAGGTAACTGGGGAGGCTGAGCTACTGGGCCCTGCTAGGACACCTAGCACACAAAGCCAGTCCATCAACTCAGGGAAGCAGCCAAAATGCGGAGACAAAGAGGCAGGTCACAAATGAAGGAAATGGAGGAAAGTAAATGACTGGATATAGAGTTCAAAACCACAGTTATAACGTTTTTCAAGAATTTCCTAGAAAAGGCCGATAAATTTAATGAGACCCTCAAGGATATGAAAAAGGATCAACTAGAAATTAAGCATACACTGACTGAAAGAAAAAATATTACACAGAGACCTAAAAGCAGACTAGAGGATTGCAAGAACCAAGTCAAAGATTTGAAATACAAAGAAGCAAAAAACACTCAACTAGAAAAGCAAAAAGAATCCAAAAAGTTGAAGATAGTGTAAGAGCCTCTGGGACAACTTCAAGCGTACCAACATCAGAATTATGGGGGTGCCAGAAGAAGAGAGAGAGCAAGATACAGAAAACCTATTTGAAGAAATAGTGACCGAAAACTTCCCCACCTGGTGAAAGAAATAGACTTACAAGTCCAGGAAGTGCACAGAACCCCAAACAAAAGGAATCCAAAGAGGACCACACCAAGGCACATCATAATTAAAATGCCAAGAGCAAAAGACAAAGAGAGAATATTAAAAGCAATAAGAGAAAAACAGTTAGTTACCTACAAGGGAACACCCATACAATTGTCAGCTGATTTCTCAACAGAAACTATGCAGGCCAGACGGGAATGGCAAGAAATACTTAAAGTGATGAATAGCAAGAACCTACAACCAAGGGTACTCTACCCAGCAAAGCTATCATTCAGAATTGAAGGTCAGATAAAGAGCTTCACAGATAAGAAAAAGCTAAAGGAGTTCATCATCACCAAACCAGAATTATATGAAATGCTGAAAGGTATTCTTTAAGAAGAGGAAGAGGAAGAAAAAAGTAAAGATAAAAATTATGAACAACAAATATGTATCTATCAATAAGTGAATCTAAAAACCAAGGGAATAAAACATCTGAGGAACAGAATAAACTGGTGAATATAATAGAATCAGGGGCATAGAAAGGGAGTGGACTGAGAATTCTTGGGGGAAAATTGGAGTGGGGGGTGTGGGAAGAGACTGGACAAAAAGCGTACACCTATGGATGAGTGAGGGGGAGGTAAGGGCAGAGGGTGTGGTAGGAACCTGGTGGAGGGAAACTATGGGGGGGAAAAAAGAGGAACAATTATAATAATCTGAACAATAAAGATCTGTTAAATTTAAAAAATAAAATAAAAATAAAAAAGGCCTCACTCTTCAGTGTGAAGATCAAATTTTGACTTTTTAATCTCTTTTTATTTTGGCCTTATTTTATTTTATTCTGTATTATCTTATGACAAGAAAATGAAACAAAAGGAGAAGGAAGTTTACACACATTTTATTTTAAATTACAGTTTATATGAGCATCAAACATGTCTGTTTTATTTAATTCCTCAGGTTGCTACTTCCTTGTTTCCTGAAATGTAATACCCATTGTAATCCTTGTTTGCAGACACCTTGAAATATTTATTGAATAATACAATACAGATTCTAAAACATAATCTTCTTTTATGAATATCGGCGAAATTTCACCCAGCTCTGTGGAAGATTTAAGAAAAACTGCAGGGTAAGATCAGACATTGTTTATATCTCACCTTTAGCAAGATATAACTTTACTCTTGGCTGACCTTTACGGAAAAGCAATGCTTATGTAACCAAGTAAGCTAAAAACTAAACAGGAAAAGTCACAGATCCTGGAATAAACTACAAACTTACATTATTTGTTAAACTGAGATTTTTTTCATTTTGCTCAAAGAAGTACTAAAGTTTCCCAAGTGGGAAAAAAATATGACCGATATTTTATCTTTGCTATCTAAATGTATACATAAATGTTTTAGCATATAAAATAAGTTATTCAGGAGTCTACTATAAAATGCATTGCAGTATTTTTTCAATGTTAAGCAGTATCACTTGTTGACAAAATGAAATTTTTGAATGGCCTACATTCTACATTCATTTAAATATTGATTATAGCTAATGCTCATCCTATATTATTTCTACCTAAAACATACATTCTGAGGTTCTTTTTAAACAAATTTGCCTTTGGAAAACTTTAAGTACAACCTTATCAAGGGGCAGAAGAATAACTTCTTAAAATCTTTTTTTAGCTGTATCATCTGCAGCATATAATCAAGTTAATAGTGGTTACATCTTATGTTTAATAAGAAAAGTAAAACAATTTTGCCAAGGAGAAAAAAAAAATAAAAGAAATAGCACAACTTAGAAATATTTTAAGATTTTGAAAGATTCTGTTTTTAGTAACATATAAATAACTTTAGTAAACTATAACTTTTTTTTCAGGCCCCTATAATCAGAGTTTCTTTAAATTTTTAATAGAATTGGGTAGGCATCTAGTATTTCATATTCTGTAGAATCTGTATTAAGTCTGTACTTTTTAAAGTCATTTAAACAATGAAGGTATGACATAAATTGCTATTAAAGGAATATGAAAAGAAAACTAAAGAGAGATAAAATTTCATTGAAATGTATGAAATGACTAACATGTTAGTTGCTATGTATTTGCAAGTGAGTAGGACACAGATTACTTACAGTCTATTGGGTGAGATGCAGATAAGAGATAATTAAAATACAGCGGGCCATGTAGTATAACATGGGATTATAGCCAAGTACCTAACAGGGGTTCCTAAGTGAGTCTGATAGAGGATAGTCAATGGAGAAAAATTCTTATCTATGAAGAAACAACAATGAACTAAAGGGAATATAACCCATCATAAAACTGAAAGCAACTTGATATGACTGGAGTAAGGGACTTCAGAGGGGAAAGGTGAGGTTGAACAAAGAAGCTGATGGAAGAACCCTATTGCCATCTAAAGAGCTTAAAGTTATTTCTAAAAGAGCAAAAATAAATAAACTAACAGCCACATCAAAAGGTTTTGAACAGGAGACTGACACAATTATGTCAGCTCTTATTGGTGATCCTTCTGGTTGCATTTGGAGAATGAATGCAAGACCAAAATCTAGGAGAAGAGTCAGTATTGGGAGTTGCATTTCCAGATAAAGAGAACTAATAGGATATAAAGATTTACGTAAGATGTATATAGCAACTGGTTCTCAGGGCTCTGGGGGCTGAGAGGACGCACAATCTCCTGCCAGCAAGCTGAGGATGAGGAAAGCTGAGTCTGAAGTCCAGTGAACTCTAGAGAGACAGGATTGGGGGAAGGTGTCACTGATGTAAGTTCCAGAGTCTGAAGTCCTGAGAACCAGGAGCTCCAGTATTTGAGGGCAGGAAAAAAATGGACATCCCAGCTCAAGAAGAGAGAGATAGACTAAATTAATTGCATTAGTTTGCTAGGGCTGCCATAACAAAGTACCACAAAGTTGAACAATAGAAATTACATTTTCACAATTCTGAGGGTCAGAAGTCTTAGATGAAGATGTTGGCAGGGCCCTGGCCAGATTACTTAGTTAGAGCATTGTCTCAATAGGCCAATGTTGCAGGTTCCATTCCCCATCAGGGCACATGCAAAAACCAACCAATGATGCATACATAAGTGGAACAATAAAAATTGATACTTCTCTCTCTCTCTCTCTCTCTCTCTCTCTCTCTCTCTCTCTCTCTCTCTCTCTCCCTCTCCTCTTTAGGTTGGCCAGCCTCTTTAAATGACCTTTCCTCTATGCCTGTCAGTATCATAATCTCCTCTTCATATAAGGACACCAGTCATATAGGATTAGGGCCTACTGTAATGATGTCATTTAAACTTAATTGCCTCTTTAAAGACTTTATTCCCTGGTAAAGTCACAGATTGAGATACTGGGGGTGAGGACTTCAATATATGAATTTGGAGAGGGAGTACAGAAAGTAAATATAGAGAAAGAATAATACCATAAGTTAATTCTAAATATTTTAAATAAACATTAATAGGTATTATAAATATAACATAGTAAACATATATCAATAATAATTTATATTTATTTATGACCTTTAAATGACTAAGAATATCAATATGCTTATATGTCACAGTTGTTGTAGAAGCCAGAGCTGCACAGGAGATCGGTTCTGCATCCCTTTCATCGACACCAAACTATCCTTAATGTGTTTATTGCTAGGAGCTGAGCATCAAAAGGGAAAGAATGTACAGACCCTCGGACTTAATATCTAATTGCAATATCAGTGTGGATGTCTAAGAGAGAAAGGAGAATAAATAACAATACAAGTTTGCATGTCCTAAATACCAAATAAGAGATCATGTGTCTTCCTGATTCTGAAATCCTAACAACCAGCTCTGTGATGGATGGTTTCTAAAAGATTCCAAAGAAAACTAACATTATTTAAATATGCAGATAATTAGTGGAGTGGTATTTCAGAAGACGAAACAGGAGTGATGCACCTTTTGAAGGTCTCTGATTTCAAATTGTTTGATCTTCCTTTGATTCTCAATGAAGGAGAAATAGAATGTTAAAAGAAATGTCCCCAGTTACTTAACAGTTCCATTATTTGGAGTCCATTCAACTGAGGATTTGCTATTAAAAGGGAGTTATAATTAGATTAAGGGATTTTTAAAATATTTGATTGATGCAAATTCAGTAAAAACATTTTCACAACCCATGAGAAAGCAGGGATGAGTTATTTTGACTCCCTAATCAGCTTTAATGCCTTTTTACTGGCATCAAGGTTTGGCCTAATTCAATTCCGTATTTCACCATCAAAAGTGGAAGTGAGAGGGAAAACAACTTTTATTTTGTTCTATGTGTACAGAAGTTTATGATGGAAAAGGTTAAAAAATATAAAAATATCTTGCAATGGTCAAAATATTAGAGTATTTGATTTTGTGAGGAGAGGGACTTAGAATTAAAGCTAATTAGATTTATTGTTAGCATTTCAGTATAGTAGATAATGTGTTAGCTTTAAGCATATAGAGAGTGTCCCGAAATAAGAGTTTAGGGAGATAATATAGTGTAATGGTTAAATGCTCAAGTTCTGGGATCAAACTACCTAGATATGGACTCCCTGACTTACTACTTGCATGTCCTTGAGAAAATTTCTTTTTTATCCCTAATGACTTAGTTTTAGAAGCTATACATGGGGATAACAGTGTTATCTGCCTCATACAATAACCATGGGGATTTAGTAGAGAATACATGAGGAAAATGCTTGGCACAAAATTAACAATAGATGCTAGGCATTATTGGTAGCCAATAATTTAGAATATATTTAGCAGTTTCTAAGCAATGATTTTCCACCTCACCAGCACATTAGAATCATCCGAGTATTTATTTAAAAATTTCAATATCTGGCCTTATTCCTAGAAATTTTGATTAAACTAATGACACGTGAGGCCCAGATATCTGTGAATTTTAAATGTTCTCATGTAATTGTAACATGCAAACAGAATTGAAAAGCTTTGATCCAAATAACCCACCCAGATGTGCAGCATCAGAATGCTGTCAGTATCTGAGCCAGTCCTAGAGTAGTCTTCCCCAAACTGTATTCTGCATAATGCTGGTCCACCAAGAAGCTCCCTAAAACAAAATAAATAAAAAATAACTTGCCCTAGCTGATTTGGCTCAGTGGATAGAGCGTCAGCCTGTGGACCAAAGGTTCCTGGGTTCGATTCCAGTTAAGGGCACATACCTTGGTTGCAGGCTCCTCCCTGGCCTGGGCTCTGGTTGAAGCTCGTGCAGGAGGCAACCAATCAATGTGTTTCTCTCACATTGATATTTCTCTCTGTCTTTCCCTCTCTCTTCCACTCTCCCTAAAAATCAATGGGAATATATCCTTGGGTGAAGATTAACAAAAAATAAATAAATAAAAGCTAACTTAACAGGGAAAGATACAGAGTGAATTAAGTTTGAGGATGTATATATCTCTTGCAGTTACATATTTAACATTAGCATAGTAAAATATTTGGGCAGTCCTGCTTTAAGTAAATTTGTTTATTACTGATGAACTCAGATTTCCCCCAAATTTTTGTAATAAGGATACATTTCCTTGAGGAATGTTTAACATTTTGTTTTGCAACACAGGGGTAAGTGTCACCAACTATTGCTCCTATTGGCTACAATATTAATAAAAATAATTGTGTAATAT
This sequence comes from Eptesicus fuscus, assembly GCF_027574615.1. Lineage (NCBI taxonomy): Eukaryota > Metazoa > Chordata > Mammalia > Chiroptera > Vespertilionidae > Eptesicus > Eptesicus fuscus. The sequence goes on from NC_072486.1 coordinate 74,800,344, forward strand.
ATATATATTACATTACCATCTGCCAGTTCTACACCCTGTCTTTGGCCATTAGAATCACTGGTAGAGTCTTTTTTTAAATACAGTTACCCTGACTTCATACCAGACCTACTACATATTCTGTTAGAGTAGACCTACCAAGATAATTCACTGGGATTCTGATAATTATTTGGGTTTAAAAATTACTGATACATTACCTGACCCTTCATATTAAGCCATGAAGTTTTAACCTATTTTTAAAATACCCATTGAGAAAATATAGCTAGAAAGAGAAACTACTGCCCAATCTTAGAAACAGGAAGGAGATACAAGATAGGTGAGAAAGGAATAGGACAGCACAGAGGAAATGCAGTATATCTGAGCAATGTACATGTGTGCTGCATATGTGCATGCCTGTGCATGAGGATAAACTCTGTGTGTGTGTGTGTGTGTGTGTGCACACGTGCATATGTCTGTTTGCATGAGAGGAGAGAGAGATGAGATTGCTGACATTGGCTAGAAAGGGCAAAGAGGAGAACGTTGAGTCTGTCATTGGCTGAGGAGGAAGAGACCCTATCTGTATTAGAGAGTGGTAAATCCTTCCTGTCCCTTGGCTGAAGCTATTGGGAGCAATGGAGGATGAGTGATTAAAAACGTGGGAACTGAATAGTTGAAAACAACAGACTTTGAACTTGTTCTCATGGGAGAGAAGTTAGAAATCACCTTGCTTTTTGAGAATATGAAATATTGAGAAAATAGATTTAGAACATTTATACATTTTTTTGTATCTCAGGTATTACCATTTCTTAGTGGAAGCAGGTGATGAGGTAAAAGATAAGTACAAAGGGAAGAACTTTTGAGAATGTTATTGTGCATTTTTATTTTATTTTATTTATGTATTTATTTATATATAATGTTTACTTAGAAAGTCATAGAGGTAGAAGAAATGAGTGGTAGAAGAATGGGCTCCGGAAGCAAGTTACAGAGAAGGGTAAGGGCTCTTGAGGGATGGGGGAGAGGAATGAGGAGGGGAAAAGGGCCTGGGTGCTGCTGGGAGGAAGAGCACCTACTGTGCTTCCTTAAATACAACTCTTTTAAAGGTGGGATCTCATGGATGGACCTGCAGAGTATTATGCTAAGTGAAATAGGTCAGTCAGAGAAAGACAAGTACCATATGATTTCACTTATGTGTGGAGACATAAAATTCATGGATGCAGAGAACAGATTGACCACTGTCAGAGGAGGCGGGGTTGGGGGCAGAGTGAAATGGGTGAAGGGATTAAGAAAGTTAAAAAAAAAAAAAGACTCATGGACACAGACAACAGTATAGTGATTGCCAGAGGGAAAGGGGCCTGGGGGGAAGTAGAAGAGGGTAAAAGGGGAGTAAATTGTGATGGAAGGAGACTTAACTAAGTAGCACACTCTTAGAGAAAAACAAAGTAGAATGGTGGTTGCCAGGGCTGGGGGCTGGGAGTAAAGGGGAAAGGTTGGTCAAAGGTCACAAACTTTCAGTTATAAGATGAACAAGTTCTGGGGAACTAATGTACAACATACTGATTATAGTTAACAATACTCTATTATGATCTCAAAAGTAGCAAAGAGAATAGATCTTAAATGTTCTCATAACACAAAGAAATAATTATAATTATGTGAGGCAATATATATATATATATATTGACTAACCTTATTGTGATAATCATTTCACAATATGTTTGTGTATCAAGTTATCATTTTGTACACTTTAAACTTGCACAATGTTATATATCAATTATATCTCAATAAGCTAAGACAAAAGGTAGGTCTTATTGGGATCCGGCTTTTACATTTTTGGGGTTCCTTGGAGAGTTTGAGTTCATATGCTTAACTTTATTTCAGATTAAAATATGGCTTTCTAGATTTAAGCCAGAGAAATCCTCCACCTTACTGTTGGAATTTTGTGGTGAAAATGTGTTCTTGTCCAAAATTGAAATGTTATGCTTCTAAGAATATAGGCTTCATACAATTGTTGGAATTTCAATTCAGTCTTAGGCATTCTGGAAGAAGAATGCCTAAGACTGAATCTTTTAGGAAGAAAATCACAGATATTTGTGACATTATATATAAGTTTTAATTTTCAATTATGAAGTTGTGAAATGAAATTTGATTTTAACCTCAAATTCATACAGAGAGGACATCAATGTCATGGCTACTCAAGTTGGTTTGGGGATGTTGCTCCATACTTCTGGACAAATGGGTAGCCCAGAACATGGCCACCACCTTTGGTTTGCAATCAAGCGGGCTTGGGAACCACTGACAGTCTCAACTTCTTACCAGAAGACTGTGCCTGGGATAGGAGCAGAGATGCAAGGTTAGGGTAGCTCAAGGAATGCAAATTCTGCAAAAGTGATCCTGAATGCTGAGAAATGGCAGAGATTAAGTAAGGAACTACTGTGATGATTCTCTGACCTAAAGTGTTTGTGACTTGATTTTTTGCAAGGCTTTACATGTGTATAGCAGAATAAATATGGGTTAAGATTTATAGCTACAAATCAGTAAGGGAGTGAAAGTCCTCTAGCCCTGTGTTCACCAAAAGCCCTTCATTCTGAGGGATTAGAACACAACTTGAAGGACAAGTCTTGTTCTACTTCAAAGTTGAAGAAGAAACAAATTATAGCCAAAGGTTATTAAGCAAACTTGGACTTCTTTACAACCCAAAGAAATCTCTCCAATTTTCTCTGTGGCTACCGTGGCCACAGACCTAAAACAAGTTTGAATGATGGAGTTCAGGGTCAAGATGCTGGGAAGAATATGGCAGGCTGGAAGGGTATTCCAGCCTTTAGTAGCACAGAATAAGCCCATTCTTCAATCTTCTAATAGAATTCCCTACAACCCTAGAGCCAACCCACTTTTGGATTCAAGGCTGAATATATTAATTCAATTTTATTTTGCAGGAGTTTGTCATAATGAAATTCCCTATAAGCAACTGGTGACTTGCATTTAGCATTTAGCAGACACCAACCATGAATATAATAAATCAAGTAATGACATGAACTGGGTTAGAAAAAGTATTTTTTTTACTTGTTATTTTAATCTGAGTGATGAAGAGAGATAAGCGAAAGATATCAGAGAAGCTGTGGGAGCATTAAAATAGTGGAGGAACCGAGAGATGATTTTGGAAACATGCAGTGAACTCTGAATTAGGGTCCATTTCATGTTCTTGAAGAAATACAAATGAAGATAAAATCCTCTACCAGTGATATGGCTTGGGCCACAGGTGAAACATAATTTTGGATCTTGTATCCAGGTTATAGAAGACTTATTGAGTCCCATCTACTTTGGGCTTCACATACTATATCATTTTCTTTACTTTTCAGAACAACTTTATAAAACAGAGAGAGGTAACTTCCTCTGTTTCTCTCCTTTAGTAACTGGCACAGTCAAAATCTGAAACTAGGCTGGACTGACTCTATAGCATGTTATTTCCACACCACCAGGAAATCATGAGTCATTCTCTGCTGATGTATGTTTTTTATTATGTCTAACTAGGAGCAGGTTTTCAGAAGCAGCTGACAGTAGTTATTAATTACTGTCAGAAACAAAAGCTTAGTAAAAATCATTAACGTGTATATTTGGTAAACATTATTATTCAGATAAACAATATTAAAAACCTCACTCAGCAGGCCAATTCGTTCAGCTACTTTGGCTGCATTTTGCAGCCCACTTGTCTTGATTGACCATAATGATAAAGTACTTTTCGACAGAACTAAACATCTCACCGGGCACGTATAAACTTATTTCTTGTCGATTCACTTCCATTATTGATAGGTGCTATTAATTTTTTTCAGGACTAAATGCATTTTCCCTGTTATATCATACAGTAATGAAACATTTTATATCAAATACATATTTTCAAGAGCTGGAGCAGTTTCAAGACTCCTTTTAAGGAAAACACTTAGTTCTTCCAAAAGGTGCCCACTTGGCCCACTTCCACATGCAAGCGGGCTGTTTCTTTGAGAGAAAATTCACCTTGAGTTCTTCAACTTTTCCCATGGAATATTAATTCTGCCTCACCTGTCTGGTTGGTAAAACCTTTGAATCTCCTTTCAGTTAGTAACATGAAGAAATAACGCATGAGTTGATTTTCATTCTCTACTAGTGTCAGACTCATTTGAGATGAACTATTCTTCTCGATTGTTTAAACTTCACCCTTGAATAAGCTGAATTACCAGAGGTCAACATGCACGGATTCTATTCTTTCAGCTCTCTGAAACAGTGTTGAGTGACACTGCAGGTGTGCGCAGACCTGGGTTCCTGTTCTAGATTCTTACTTTTAAATATGTGACCTTGAGGAAATTACTTATGCTCCTTGAGCCCAATTTCCACACCAGTAAGAAACTTTAGAAACCCATATCAGTTCAGGAACCATATTTAGAACACCTGTTAGGTACCACACTTTGTGCTGGAGTTAGGTGCAAAAACATTTATTCATGTACTGACCCAATATTTATTTTGAACATATAATATACGTTAGCCATTGTCTTCAGGGCTGAGGATAAATTATTGAACAAGGCTAACAAATTCCCTGTTCTCAAAGCTTGTATTTTAGTAAACTATTAAGAAAATAAACAATAAAACCAAGAATTAATTCAATATAAATTCAAGTGATAGGAACCATGAAGAAAATAAAACAGAGTGAGCAGGTGACTCTGTGGGAACAAAGATGCTCTAGAAACCGTGCTCAGGAAAGATCTCCTCTAGGAGGCAGACATTTGACAGAGATGCAAATGAAAAGAAAAGGTGATCAAGAAATCTCTGAATTACAGGAGTTTATAGTCTACCAGAGAATAGAGAAACAAAAGCACTATCTCTGTAAGTGCTAGGATAGAGGTATGCTATAGAGATTTCCTGGGAGGATATGTTCAAGCAACACAAAAGCGCTTCACATAAAGTTATGCACAAATAGGTACTCACCGAATGCTAGGCATGTTTCATATTTTTGAGATTTAACATAAGCTCTTCTCCTTTAATCACCATAAGAGAAAACTACCTGAACCTTCATGATGACTTCTTAAAACCAGAAAACACTTGGTCTAATTATATGTCATTTTGAGACTATCCTATCTAATAAAAGAGAAACATGCAAGTTGACCATACCTCTGCTACACCCATCAGCCAATCAGAGCAAGTATGCAAATTAACCCAACTAAGATGGCGGTGGCAATGGAGCTGGAGCGAGCAGGAGGCTTGGGCTTCCCCCGGCAATGGGGGAAGCCAAGCTTCCCGCCTGCCCTGGCTGGCTCTGGCCTCTGCTCAAGGCTATAAAGTTTCAATTGTAGAAGATAAATAAATCCCAGATACTTGCTTCCAGCTGGCCCTGGTCTCTGCTCAAGGAGGTGCTGAAAAAAAAAAAAAAGAAAAAATGGAGGGGCTTGGGTTGCCAGGGGTAATCAGGCCAGGATGGGATGGCAGTTGTCGGTGATCAGGCTGGTGAGGGGCGAGGCCATTGGGGGTGAGCAGACCAGCAGGGGGGCCAGTTGGGGGTGAGCAGGCCATCAGTGGGGGTCAGTTGGAGGTGATCATGACAGCGGCAGGGGGGGCGGAGTTTGGAGTGACCAGGCCAGCAGGGGGCAGTTGGGGGCAAGCAGGCTGGCAGGCAGAGTGGTTAGGGGCAATCAGGCAGGCAAGCAGGCAGGGGAGCGGCTGGACCCAGCAGTCCGGATTGCAAGAGGGATGTCCGACTGCTGGTTTAGGCCCGATCCCTGTAAACCGGCAGTCGGACATCCTTCAAGGGGTCCCAGATTGGAGAAGGTGCAGGCCAGGCTGAGGAACACCCCGCCCCCCCCCCCCATGCATGAATTTCATGCACCGGGCCACTAGTATATAAATTATATATATCTATATCTATATCTCTATATCTATATATATCTATATCTATCTATCTATCTATCTATCTATCTATCCTACCTAATAAAATGGTAATATGTAAATTACCATCACTCCGCTACACCCACGATTGGGCCAGCAGGAGGTGCAGGGGGAGGGACTCAGGGTGGCCGGGGTAGCCGATTGGGCCAGCGGGACACTGAGCTCATGTCGCCAGCGGCGGCGCGAGCTCAGCATCTGCGCCATGGCTGTGCTGTGGAACAGAAGGGGCCTCTTGGGCAGCGAGCTCATGTCCCGCCGTGGACCATCAAAAGCAGGGGAGCTGGGTGCCTGTCTGCTCCGGCACTAGGCCTTTCAGAAGCCTCCGCCGTGCTTGAGGCTTCCAAAAGGCCTGGTACACCAGCAGACAGGCATCCAGCTCCCCCACGATCGAAAGTGAAAGTGTGTAGGGGACCCTACACATTCATGATTCAATCATGCACTGGGCCTCTAGTATATATATAGAGACTTCCCTTTTCTCTTGGCTTATAGTACTAGGTATAGTGCTTGATTTCTGTCATTAACCTCTATTTTTTGTTGTCTTTATTTCTAATTTTGTTAATTGTTGTTTTAATTTCAAACTGTCTGGATATTTTTATATCTACACAGAAAATAAATGCTTTTTAAAGAAAAACACATACATGTTTATCCACTCCAGTTATTTTTGTTTCTGGTATTTAGAAGAAGTACTTGGTATGAAGTAAAAATAGTCCATGTCCTTTTCAACATAGACCTCATTTCCAGTGTCTTCAATAAAATACAGGAAAGATATGATTAGATATAATTACTTTAACCCCTCTGTTACCTTACCACCAGATTTTTTTCAAAGCACATAGTCTACAGCAGTGATGGGCAACCTTTTGAGCTTGATGTGTTAAACTTCGCCAAAAAACTGAGCATAACTTGGGTAGTGTGTCACTTTGAGGAAAAAACTAACTCCAAGACTCTAGTCGCAAATGTTTCATGCTCAGGAGCAGCAAATGTTTCATCCTTGGCATGTGGCCACGTGTCATCAGAAATGGCTATGCATGTCAGTGCTGACACACGTGTCATAGGTTCGCCATCACTGGTCTACAGTAAAAAAAAAAAAAAAATCATATATATATATATATATATATATATATATATCCTACCTAATAATAGACAAATATGCAAATTGACTGCACCTTTGCTATACCCAAGCCACGCCCACCAACCAATCAGGATGGGTATGCAAATTACCCCAACCAAGATGGTGGTTAATTTGCATATCAAGACAGCGTAGAAAGAAGCCAAGAGCTGCAGAAGGGAGCAAAGCTGTGGAGAAGCAAGCAAGCTGGGGTGGAGGAGAAGGAAGGAGTGGAGGCAGGACCTGGGGAGAAGGGAGGAGAGCAGGCAGGGCAGGGGGAGAAGGGAGAAAAGCAGGCGGGCTGGCGGAGAAGGCGGGGCGGGGGAGAAGGGAGGAGAGCAGGCAGGGCAGGGTAGAGTGCAGCAGGAAACCCTATTGCAGGATTCTTCCTGCAACGGGAACGCTAGTATATATATATATATATATATATATATATATATGTATATATATAAAATCACATTGAAGGAGAGAGCAATATAAACCACTAATAAATCTGAAAGAATATCTTTAAACACACATGTAGATTGGTGGATAAGAACATGCATTTTGGTCTTAGATACACTGAGGATCAAGTATTATTTCCTGTACTTAACTGATTGTGGTTTTGGTGTGTGTTTCAATCTCTCTGGGTCATCTGCACAATGTGAAAAATAGCATCTACCTCAGAGGATTCTATTGAGGTCGAAGACATTATATAATTTAATAATGTTTAAAAAGTGCTTAGCAAAATAACTGGTATATAGCAAGTATCCAAAATAAAAAGTATTACTTATATTTCATACCAATTTTATTATATATTCTAATGGAATAGTCTATATACTATCAAAAAAATAAAATCTTTTAAAAATAATATTTTTGTCAAGGGTTATAGTAGAGTTATTAGAAACCCTCTACCTTATCATAATTTAATCATAGATGGTAATAAGATGTTCCAGAACAGAGTCAAAACATAAAATATACAATTTTATCCATATAGTTAAATAGAGGCTAGGGAGCTAATCATGGGAGAAGGCAAAGGGTTTGTTTGTTTTTTAAATATATTTTTATTGATTTCAGAGAGGAACAGAGAGGAAGAGAGAGATAGAAACATCAGTGATGATAATGAATCATTGATCAGCTGCCCCCTGCACGCCCACTACTGGGGATTGAGCCCATAACCCAGGCATATGCCCTTGATCAGAATTGAACAAGGATCCTTCAGTCCACATGCCAACGCTCTATGCAGTGAGCAAAACCGGCTAGGGGAGGGTTGTTGTTTTTAATGTGAGAAAATGGGAACTGAAGGTAAGCCTAGAACTGCAAAAGACAGGAGCATCTGAATACTGTTAGCAAAGGTGATGGAGCTAAGTCTAAGAATCAGATCATCTTAAGCCTGCATGAGCACATGAACACTGGAGGGGAAGTGGCAGGGTGGGTGAACTGGAATTGGCCTGACCTGGCAAGGGGCATAGGGAAGTCCCAATAGTGAAAACCAGGTGCAGGGAAGCCAATTCCATCCCTGCAGGGATTTGGACATGAAAGCAAAATTCCAAGCTACAAGTCACAAGATTTAAGCAAGCCTGGATTCTGTTACAACATCTCCTAACTGCTTTATCTTTTTCCTCTATAGAAGGAGACATGCTCCAGAATCTAACATGATGGCCTTGGCAGTAAAATTTCTCAATAAAGGTGCCAAAGCCCAAATAGCTTAACAAGTCACCCAAGACAAAGAGACAAATTTGATAGCTCTGAGAGTGGCCATTGTTTAAGTAAATGGGACACAATGGCTTTCATTCACTTGGAATATTACGCAGATGGTATGCACACAAGCTGAGATTGGTTAATTTTCTGATGCCTCGTGTATTTTGTAGAGTTTACTACTCATACATTCAATTTCTACTTCTCTAATTTTTAAAACCTGATTATACAATCTTGAGGAGCCAGATGAGCATCAAACAGCAAAGGTAATAATCCAGATGACTAGGATGATAAGACACCTGAATATTTTTTCTATTTATATATGTGCAAAATAAGTGAATACAGTTCTTAATCACCTGAAAGATCTTCTCCCTGAGAAATATTGTGTTTCTCATATGAAACTGATAAAAAATCTCCTTGCATCTAGTGACTAGAATACTAAGGGATAGAAACCCTAGTGCTTTGGTGAAGATACAGCTATAGAGATGATGGATGTATAGAGCAGGAAGAAGTATCTATTAACTTAGTCATAGTTGACACACTGTTCCAGAACATACCTGGTAATGTTTGACACTTATTCAGAGGTTACTAAAATGATGAATTTTAGTGCTCAAAAGTGAATCTATGCCAAGAAGCCAACCTTTTACACATGAAAAGAGAGCCTGCTTTTTTAAAGGGTGATTCAAACCTACATTTAGCTTTAAACTTGGCATATAGTTTTTATTAATATAAACAAGGGAACTTTCAGCACTGAGACTCAATAAATAAAATGATAGCCAATTTCTTAAAAATTATTTTTATGCTGGCAGCCTTAAAATCCAATTAAACAATAAAAGCTTATAGTACCATGTGATGCAAACTATCTAATTGAATCATTCACTAATTTTAAAAAAAGTAATCTTATTTCAGATAAGGTAAGCTGGGATACCAGAAAGGTTTGGCATGTCAATCAAACAATAAGAAATAGAAGGATTGCCATGTTTTCTAAAGAAAAAAATAGTAATTCTTAAAATCTTTTCTGTGGCCGTGGAACTGGATTGCAAGCTAAGTCATCTTTCACCATTAGCAGAAACTCCTGAAGATAGCAGATGAGACCCTGCGCCTTCTTCCGGGCAGAGGGAGGTTCATTTCCATGGATAGAAATGGGAGTAGCAGCATTAGAGCCTCCTGATGTTTTCTAGACAAGAATGGGTTCTGAGTTCAAGAGCCAGGAGCCCAAGGAGATGGCAAAGAGTTCTGACAAATCTAAACGAAGAGGATGACGAGGAAGGCAGTGTCTCCTATTTGCATGGTTTGCGTCTGGGCCATTCTGCAACACCGCCCACCTGGGCTCTTATACCACCGTTCAGAAACGAAATGCTTGATTCCAAAACAGTATCAAAGAATTATAGTAAGTCTCATCTAAAAAGTATTAAAATACTTAAATTATGTTTTTATTCAGCTAAGGAGTCATACATTCAAACATGTAGCATTTTCTCCTACTACTGCATTAAGTTGATGTGCTCAAGGCATGAGAAAATGAAGGAGAGGTGAGGACAGACTTGCATCCTATGTCCAAATCTGTTGTTTTTTTTTAACTCATATTTTTCTCAATCTATACAAAACAACAAACATTTATTGCACTCCCAAGGATCTTAGATGCAAAGAAAGTCAAAATATGGTTTATACAATGCAAAAAATTTGGCTAGTAGAAAAGGGAGAAATATAAATGCAAACTGGTACAATGGCACGGCATACGATGTGATTTATGGGCGGTCTAAGATCCTCTGGTAAGCTATATGGCTGTTCTGTAACATTGTCATCAGTGAGACATCTCAGAGCAATTTGCAAAGTGGTAAATTGTTCCCACATTTTTTTAGTATCTTTCTATCCTTCCTGGTGATTCTCAAGCTTGAAAACTGTCATTGTCCCCATCTGCACTCCCCTTTAAAATTTTCCAGTTTCCTTCACACTTAGAAGAAAAGCTAAACTCCTTTTTCTGGTCGATAAAACCTATAAGATCGAGTTTTAACTTCCAATTCACTAGCTTTCAGCCACAGTGGTCCTCAAGCTCAGTGCCTCTTAAACTTCAGTGTACATACAAATCACCTAGGCCCGTGGTCGGCAAACCGCGGCTCGCGAGCCACATGCGCCTCTTTGGCCCCTTGAGTGTGGCTCTTCCACAAAATACCACGGCCTGGGTGAGTCTATTTTGAAGAAGTGGCGTTAGAAGAAGTTTAAGTTTAAAAAATTTGGCTCTCAAAACAAATTTCAATCGTTGTACTGTTGATATTTGGCTCTGTTGACTAATGAGTTTGCCGACCACTGAGGGGGAGTGTGGCTAAAAAGGCAGATGTTCATGCTGTAGGTCTGAGGAGGAGAGGAAGAATTACTGCATTTATAATAAGCTCTAAGGTAATGCTGATGGTCCTGGCCCTGGGACCACACTTTGAGTGCCAGACCGCTCATTTGAGTGCTCATTCCAGACACTGGCAGGCTACTCTGCATCACTACGAGTAGCAACGTAACTCACCAAGCTTGTTCTCCTGTTGGAAACATGGAGTTTGTTACTTCTGCCAGGAATTTGCTTTCTCCATATTCTTGCATGTCTAGCACTTTTTGTCAAGTAGGTCTCAGCTCGATTGTCAACTCTCTAGAAAAGTCTTTCTTAGTGACCTATCCATAATAATCCATAATAATAAAAGCATAATATGCAAATTGACCGAACAGCTGAACAGCAGGACAACCATCCAGACGACCACGCTATGACACCCACTGGCACCAGGCCAGCCAAGGCAGGTGCCATGCAATTGGTCGGGGGCCCAGCCATTGCCCAGTGATTGCCCTGCAGAGGGAGGCCCAGGCCACTGGCCGGCAGGGCAATCAATTGGCGGGGGGTGGGCTGCGGGGGGCTCCATGATCGCTCCAAAGAGGGAGGCCCAGGCCACCGACTGGCTGGCTGCGGTGGGTGGGCGGGGCCTCCCTCTGCAGGGGCGATCCATTGCGGAGCCCCAGCCAGGTGAGCGGGGCCTACCACTTTGGGGTGATCGATCGCGGGGCTCCCAGACTGTGAGAGGTCACAGGCCGGGCTGAGGGGACCCCTCCCCTCCAGTGCACAAATTTCATGCACTGGGCCTCTAGTCAAGTATATTCATTCAATCATTGATCTATAACAAAAGGACATGGCCTATACTATTCAGAACAATATCCCAGCACATAAAACCATGCCTGATCCACAGGGCTGGCTTTATGGATACACAACCTGTGCAATTGAACATGGCCTACTGCTTGCTTTAATACTCTACTGTCAGCATCTAGAAATTTATAATTTTATCTTTGAACTTGTGTTTTGTAAGTGACAGTGGGACAATGGAGCATGCATGTGAGCAGAGGAAACACTCCAAATACTTGTCCTCTTTTCTTTGTTGCCACATTATCATATTGTGTTTGTGACGTCCCGTGCCTCATACCCCAGCAGTCATTTTTCCTGGGAGGTGCAAGCCCCTGCCAGCAGCAGCAGCCTGGGGAAAGGCAATTAACCCCATCCTCAGGGATACAGCTCACTCCACCCTCAGGAATCCCACTCTCCCCACCCTGGATCTCTACCCCTGCTGAGGAGGCAGGAGCAGAGATTATGCCTATGTCTCTGGGAAGTCTCAGGGAGAATCAGTAACTGGCTTTGGGGTGGGACAATTTCCCCTACTTTCCTGAGGATCTGACTGGTGCTCCCCACTCACAGGAGAGCTGATAGAAGCTCCAGGCTTCCAGTAGGCCCATTGTACTATCTACGAGGGGCTCTGCCCTGCCAAGACCAGGAAAATATTCCAGGACAGACTCAGATGTGTGACTCTGGATGGGGAACACACCCACCATCTCCCCTGAACTCTGAACTGCACCTCCCACTCACAGGAGACCCAGAGGTCGAGTCCTCCCAATCCACAAAAAGCCCTTTTAGAAAGAGCTTTTTCGGTGGTTAAGTCTGACAGCTGGCCGGCAGGCAGAGGCAGGAGAAGGTGGATCCTGAGGTGCCTAGCTACATTTGCTGACCAGCCCCTGGGCCCTGTGCTGCTAATAAACCAGCCTTAGAGGGTAGCTTGGCCCATCCCATGGGTAGCCAAGCCCTGTGGAGGCAGCCACAAACTGTGGATCACTTGGAGCTTCGAACAGGACAGCTTCTGACAGTGGCTAGCACCAAAGTACTTCCTGGAGACACAGAACCAGCATACAAAACAGAGAGCCTCAGTCAGCATAAGAGCAGGATCCAAAGGATGATACTAGAAGGCACTAAACTCTGTCAAGAACCCCACTTGGCTTTTTATTTTTCCTTATTTTCTTTTTTATTACTTTGTTATTATTTTCTCTCTCTTTTTTTCTTTTATATCTCTCATTTTACTCCTTCCTTTTCTTTTTTTATTTTTTCCCTCCCTCTTTTTTAAAAAGTTTTTATTGATTTCTGGCAGGAAGGGAGAGAGAGAAAAAAATAGAAACATCAATGATAAGAGAGAATCATTGATCAGCTGCCTCCTGCATGCCCCATACTGGGGATTGAGCCTGCAACCTGGGCATGTGCTCTGAGCAGGGAATCGAACCCTGACCTCCTGGTTCATGGGTCAATGCTCAACCACTGAGTCACACTGGCTGAGCTCCTTCCTCTATTTTTATACCATTTTCAATTTCCTATTCTTTATTCTTTTTCCCACTTCTTTCTTTGCTTTCTTATCCTTATATTATTATTGTTCTATTTTCTCTTTCCTAATTCTCTTTTCTTTTGTGGTTATTTTTGTTGATGTTGTTGTTGGGGTATTTTGTATATTTTTGTTTTGTTTCCTCTTTGGTTTTGTTCTGTCAGCAACTGCAGAACAGCTCACACATGGTCAAGGTTAAGCCTGCCTGAGGGGAGATCCCACCCATGAAAGGGACAATAACAATCAAGACCCTATTACAACAAGAGGGCCCAAATAAGCCTCACAAGGGACATTCCTAAAGCATTGAGCTCAGGAGAACAAAGAGATGGGACCACTGGTTTCCACAGGACACTTACTATATACGGCCACCCCACAAAGATGGGGAGTCATAGACATTCTATCTAAAACGTAGAAACAAAGTGACAGCTAAAAGGGAAGACAAAGGAAAAAAAATGAAAGAAAAGGAGGAATTAAAAAAAAGAGCTAAAAGAAATGGAAGCAAACACTTTATCAGATGTACAGTTCAGATGTACAGTTCAGAGTAATGATTGTAAAAATGCTCATGGAACTTGGTGAGAACTTCAAGGACCTTAAAGGAAAATACAAGAAATTTAGTCAGAATAACATCAGCATGAAAAGAGACATATAAACCATGAATAATAATCAGTCGGAAATGAAGAATAGCATATCTGACATCAAGAATACACTAAAAGGAATTAAAAGCAGGCTGGATGAAGCATATGGATTTATCAGTGATTTGGAAGAGAAGGAATAAAAAACATCCAATAAGAGAAACAAAAAGAAAAAAGAATTAAAAAAATAAAATGAAAAGAGTGTAGAGGAATTTGGGGACAGCATGAAATGTAACAATATTTGCATAATAGGGGTATCAGAAGGAGAAAAAAATGAGCAAGGTATAGAAAAACTGAAGAAATAATGATAGAAAACTTCCCTAAACTGGTGAAGAAAAAATCATAAAAGTTCAGAAAGCACAGAGAGTTCCAATCAAGATGAACCTAAAGAGACCCACACCAAGACACATCATAATTAAAATGGCAAAATTAAAGACAATGAGAGAATCTTAAAGGCAACAAGAGAAATACAGTTAGTTACCTGCAAGGGAGTTCCCATATGACTGTCAGCTGATTTTTCAGCAGAAACTAGAGGCCCGGTGCACGAAATTCGTGCACGGAGGGGGGTTGTCCCTCAGCCCAGCCTGTACCCTCTCCAATCTCGGACCCCTCAAAGGATGTCCAACTGCCCGTTTAGGCCCGATCCCTAGGATCGGGCCTAAACAGGCAGTCGGACATCCCTCTCATAATCCAGGACTGCTGGCTCCCAACTGCTTGCCTGCCTGCCTTTCTGATTGCCCCTAACCGCTTCTGCCTGCCAGCCTGATCACCCCCTAATCACTCCCATGCCAGCCTGTTTGCCCCCAACTTCCCTCCTCTGCTGGCCTGGTCATCCCTAACTGCCCTCTCCTGCAGGGTTGATCACCTCCAACTGCCCTTCCTTGCAGGCCTGATCCCTCTCAACTGCCCTTCCTTGCAAGCCTGGTCCCTCTCAACTGCCCTCCCTTGCAGGCAGGGTGCCTCCCAACTGCCCTCCCTTGCAGGCCGGGTGCCTCCCAACTGCCCTCTCCTACTGGCCATCTTGTGGTGGCCATCTTGTGTCCACATGGGGGCAGGATCTTTGACCACATGGGGGCAGCTATATTGTGTGTTGCAGTGATGATCAATCTGCATAGTTCTCTTTTATTAGATAGAATAGAGGCCTGGTACAGGGGTGGGGGCCAGCTGGTTTGCCCTGAAGGGTGTCCCTGATCAAGGTGGGGTTCCCTTGGGGCATTGGGCGGCCTGAGCGAGGGGCCTGTGGTGGTTTGCAGGTGGGCCACGCCCCCTGGGACGCAAGTGGAGACCCTGGTATCTGGAATTTATTTTCCTTCTACAACTGAAACTTTGTAGCCTGGAGCAGAGCCAAGCCTGGGGCTCCCTCCGAGGCCCGAATCCATTTGTGTTGGGGTTATAATTGAAACTTTGTTGCCTTAAGCGGGTGGGCCCGGCCAGGGTGTGCGGAAAGCTTTGCTTCCCCTGTTGCCAGCAGCAACCCTGGCCTGCTCTCTCAAGCTCCATTCTGCTGCCATTTGTTTGAATTTGTTTACCTTCTATAATTGAAACTTTGTAGCTTGAGTGGAGGCTTAGGCCTGCAACGGCTGGCAGAAAGCTTGGCTTCCTCTGTTACCTAGGGAACCTTGCTCTCTGTGGCTGTAGCCATCTTGGTTTGGGTTAATTTGCATACTCGCTCTGATTGGATGGCGGGCGTGGCTTGTGGGCGTGGCTTCTGGGTGTGTCGGAGGTATGGTCAATTTGCATATTAGTCTATTATTATATAGGATACTTCAGGCTAGAAGGCATTGACATGAAGTATTCAAAGTAATGAAAAGCAAGGATGTGAAACCAAAACTACTCTATCCTGCAAGGATATCATTTAAAATTGAAGACAAAATAAAGAGCTTCCCAGACAAAAAAGGCTAAAGGAATTCATTACCACTCAACCAGCATTGCAAGAAGTGTTAAAGATATTGCTTTAAAAAGAAGAAGTAGAGAGAGGAACATAGGTATAACTAAAAAAAATAAAATGGCAATAAAGGAATACTTATCAATATAACCTTAAATGGATTAAATGCTCCAATCAAAAGACATAAGGTGGCTGAACAAATAAGAAAATATATATATACTGACTATAAAAAAAAAAAACAAAAACAACAAACACATCTTTGAAGAAAATATTCACACAGCCTGGAAATGAAGGGATGGAAAAATATTCCATGTAAATGAAAATAAACAAAAAGAAAGCTTGGGTAGCAGTACTCATATCTGACAAAAAATACTTTAAAATAAAGTCCATGACAATAGACAAAGTAGCTCACTACATAAAACTAAAAGGATCAATCCAACAAGAGAACATAATCCTTGCACCTAATATAGGAATACCTAAAGATAATAAAAAAAAATTATTGGTGGACTTTAAGTGAGAGATTGGCAGCAATATAGTCATAATAGGAAACCTTAACACACCTCTATCATCACTGGATTTTCCAGAAAGAAAAAAAAAAAAAACACACACACAGAAAAGAGTGACCTTAAACAATATGCTGGATCAGGTGGATTTAATTGATATTAACAGAACATTTCATCCCAAAGCAGCAGAATATACAATCTTCTCATGTGCACATGGAATATCCTCAAAGAAAGACCACATGTTAGGACACAGAAGTCTTAAAAAATTCAAGAAGATTGAAATCATAGCAAGCATTTTCTCAGATAATAATGGCATGAAACTAGAAATCAATGATAATTAAAAAAAAAAAAAGCCTAAAAAACACTCAAGCATATGGGGGCTGAAGAGCATGTTATTAAACAATGAATAGGTTACCAAAGAGATCAAGGAGGAATAAAAAAGTACATGGAATTTCAAAAAATGAACACACAACAACCAAAAATTTATGGGTCACAGAGAAAGCAGTCATGAGAGGGAAGTTCATAGCATTGCAGGTCTACCTCAAGAAGCAAAAAACAAAACAAAAACAAAAAAACAAGAAAACAAAAAAAACTCAAACAAATAATTCTAACCCTACATCTAAAAGAACTAAAAAGAGAACAAAAGATGCACAGAGTGCACAGAAGGAAGTAAATAATAAACATCAGAGCATAAATAAATGACATAGAGTCTAAAAAGAAACAAAACAAGAACAATACAAAAAAAAAAATGAAACCAAGAGTGGATTCTTTGAAAAAATAAACAAGACTGATGAAGTTTTAGTCAGACTCATCAAGAAATAAAGAGAGAAGACCCAAATAAATAAAATTGGAAATGAAAGAGAAGTAACGATTGATATCAGAGATACACAGGATTGTAAGATAATATTATGAACTACTATATGCCAAGAAATTGGAAAACCTGGGCAAAATGGACAAATTCCTATAAACATACAATTTTCCAAAACTCAATCAGGAAGAATCAGAAAACCTGAATAGACCAATAACAAATAATGAAATTGAAGCAGTAATCAAAATACTCCCTGCAAACAAAGGTCCTGGACCAGATAGCTTCACGGTCCAATTTTACCACACATTTAAAGGAAAAGTAGCATTTATCCTTCTTAAACTATTCCCAGAATTCCAAGAGCAGGGAAGACTTCCAAACTCTTTTTATGGGGCCAACAGTATAATGATTCCAAAACCAGATAAAGACACTAAAAAGAAAAAAATAATCACAGGTGAATATCCATGATGAACACAGATGCCAAAATCCTCAACAAAATATTAGCAAGCCATATTTAGCAATATATTAAAAAGGTCATATACCATGACCAAACAGGATTTATCCCAGATATAAGGCTGGTACAATATCCACAAGTCAATGAATGTAATCCTATATAATAAAAGGCTAACATGCAAATAGACTGAATGGTGAAACAAGCAGAACAACTGAACAACCAATTGCTATGACGTGCACTGACCACCAGGGGGTGTGTGCGGAACATGGTGGGCATTGGCTGCAGCAGAATGGTAGAGCAGGTGAGCGGGGGGGGGGGGGGGGGGTGCCAGACCAAGGTGGGACGCTGGTTGCTGTCATAGAGGTGAGCCTCTGGTGGTTACTAAAAATTCTTTGCTCCCGCACTCTGGCGGTCCCGCCGGGTGCTCACACCCACTTGCCAGCACCAGAGCCTCTGCTCGCACCCACTGCCAGTGCTGGCCCCGCTCGCACCTGCAGCCAGCACCAGAGCCGCCACTCGTACCTGCTGCCAGTGCCTGGCGCCAGTCCCAATCACTTGGCGCCATCAGCGGGTGCGAGTGGCGGCTACTGGCCCTGATCGCCCCTGAGGGCTTCTCCACCTCCCCCTGCTCCTGAGGGGAGATTGGGGCAGCAGCCACCACTCGCACCTGCTGAAGGCAATGGCCCCACTCGCACCTGCTGCTGGCACCAGCCCCAATCACTCCACACAGTCAACGGCCGCAGCGGGAGCAGGGCTGCTGGCAGACAGGGGATGGAGGGGCTGTGGTGGGATGGGCCAGGCGAGGGCACGGAGGATGGGCCAATACCCACCCTGTGCCTACTGCAGCCTTGTGGCCCAGTTTCTTTTAAGGTGCACAAATTCGTGCACTTGGCCCCTAGTATATGACATAAACAAATTGAAAGATAAAAATTGCATAACCATATTAATAGATGCTAAAAAAACATTTGACAAAATCCAACACCCATTTATGATAAAAACTCTCAGCAAGGTGGGATTAAAGGTATTGTACCTCAACATAATAAAGGTCATATATGTAAAACCTACAGTCAATATCATGTTCAATGGGCAAAAACTAAAAGTATTTCCCTTAAGAATAGGAACAATAGAGGGATGTCTGCTTTCACCACTCTTATTCAACATAGTGCTAGAAGTTCTAGCCACAGTGATCAGAAAAGAAGAAGAAATAAAAGGCATCCAAATTGGAAAGGAGGAAGTCAAACTGTCATTATTCACAGATGACACAACATTGTACTTAGAAAATCTTAAAGACTCCACCAAAAAAAAAAAACACATAAGTCTAATGAATGAGTTTAGCAAAGTAGCAGGATACAAAATTAATATCCACAAATTGGTGGCATTTTTATTCACCAATAACAAACTTTCAGAAAAATAAATTAAGAAAACAATCCCATTTACTATTACATAAAAAAAGTTCCTAGGAATAAACTTAAGCAAGGAGGTAAAAGACCTGTGCTCAAAAATAAATAAATAAATAAATGAATGAATGAATGAATGAATGAATAAATAAATAAATAAATAAATAAATAAATAAATAAATAAAAATGGGACATTGAAGAAAGAGAGGAAGATCCAACAAGTGAAACTATTTTCAATGTTCATGGGTTGTTAGAATTAACATCATTTAATAATCCATACTACCCAAAGCATTCTATAGATTCAACGCAATTCCTATTAAAGTATCAATGGCATATTTCTAGATCTAGAGCAAATGTTACAACAATTTAATAAATGGTGTTGTGAAAATTGGACATATACATGCAAAAAAATGAAACTAGACCACCAACTTACACCATTCACAAGAATAACTCAAAATAGATAAAAGAATAACTCAAAAAGGATAAATGTAAGTTGTGAAACCATGAAAGTCTTACAAGAAACATAGGCTTTAAAATCTCAGACCTCTTATAGCAATATTTTTGCTAATATATAACCTAGGGCAAGGGAAACACATAAAAATATCAACAAATTGGAATACATTAAACTAAAAAGCTTTTGCACAGCAGAAGAAACCATAAGCAAAATGAAAAGGATAATTTCCAAAATATATAAATAACATACAATTCAACACCAGGAAGACAATCAACCCAATTAAAAAATGGGCAAAGGACCTGAATAGACACGTCTCCAAGGAAAAAAAGGAGATGGCCAATTGACATATGAAAAAATGCTCAAGGTCACTTATCATCAGGGAGACGCAATTTTAAACTACAAAGAGGTATCACCTCACACCTGCCAAAATGGCTCCTATCAACAAATCAACAAACAACAAATATTGGCGTGGAAAGGTAACCCTAGTACACGTTGTTGGGAACGCTGGTCTAGCCACTGTGGATTACAGTATGGAGTTTCCTCAAAAACAGAACTTCCTTTTGACCCAGCAATCCACTTCTATCCTAAGAACCTCAAAACACCAATCAGAAAGAATATATGCACACCTACCTTCATAGCAGTGTTATTACAATAGCCAAGATCTGGAAACAGCCCAAGTGTCCATCCGTAGATGAGTGGATAAAAAACTGTGGTACATTTCACAATGGAATACTATGCAGCTATAAAAAATAGGAGTCTTATTTTTTTGCAACAGCACACAGATGGACCTGGAGAGTATTATGCTAAGTGAAATAAGCTAGTCAGAGCAATACAAACACCATATGATCTCACTAATGTGTGGAATTTAATGAAGAAAACACAGATGAACAAAATAGAACAGGAGGCATGGATACATGGAATAGACTGACAAAAGTCAGAGAGGAAGGGAGTGGGAGAGACTGGATAAAAGAAGATAAAGTGTAGAGAGCACCTGGGAAGGCACGTGAGCATTTCTTTAATTATTGTCAGCTGAATCCAGTGGCGATGGCAGAGCCACCTCGTGGAAACAGGCCTAGCCAGAGGCAGGAGTGTTGTCAGCTTGACCTTCAGCCCAGGCGCCAGGGGGTAGGTTTCGTTATCTAAATCCAGCCAAGCACCAGGAATGAATATGACTCAGGCCCACCCAAGAATGCACATAATCTCCTTTGTCTTGACTTTTAGTAAAACTTCCTGGTTTTTTGCTGTATAAAATAAACACTCTGTATTGGCTCTGGGTCCCTGTCTCTCCATCAGAGGACAGTGGTCCCACCAGGCCCCAGCTTTTTCCTTACATCTCTGTGTCTGTCTCTTTCTTTCATTTTCTCAATCCCCCGTCGCCCCTACTCAGGAACCAGACCGCTCTCTAGCCGCGCTGGATGCAGAAAAGAGAAAAATATTTACAGTAAAGCATTTAGCTAAAGGACATATGTGCATAACTCATAGATATGGATAATGGTGTGGGGAGAGCAAAGGGAAGGGTGGTAGGGAGTGGGTGGAGGTGGGCAAAGAGATGGAAAATACCAGACACCTGCAATAGTGTCAACAATATAAAATGTAAATAGAAAACAGAAGTAAAATATGTTTGAGTGAGTTTTGTGCAGTATTTCTTTTGTAAGAACAAAATACATACAGAGTGGGGCAAAAGTAGGTTATACTTGTTCATGTGGAAAATAATACAATAATTAATAATACAAGAATAAACTCTGTGTTTTGCATACTCACAACTGTAAGCCTATTTTTGCCCCACCCTGAATATGCATGTACAAGCTGTGATATACAAATTGTTAATTTTTGTGAATCCAGACATGCATTAAATGTCCTTATATTTTCATTTAAAATTGGTATTGCAGTACATAAGAATGAATGGTAAAATTCATGCTGTTAATTTAAAATTTTAATTTTTCTTACTTAGAACAATAATTTGGGGGGAAATGAAATCTGAGATATATCAAAAAAAGAGATTACTAAAGAAAGATAATGCTCTATATTTTATACCTTTAATAGAACTTTTTCCTGCTTTTTGAACAAGGAAGCCCACATTTTCATTTTTCATTGGGTTCCTACAAATTATGTAGACTACCCTACTGATCCATAGAAGCACTTGTTGAAAGAGTGAAATCATTGTGTATTTACTACATGACTGGTGCTATGTGAAGCCCTCTCTATAACATGATCTTATTTTACCCTTAAAAAATCCTTTTAAATTAGATGTTACAGTTACTATTTAACAGATGAGAAAACTAAGGCTTACAGAGATTAAACAATTTAGCCAATATTTTAAAACTTATTAATAAAGAAATTAGGGTTCAAACCAAGATTCAGATCTGTAGAATCCCAAAGCCCATTTTTTTTATGACTCTGTTGCAATTCCTCGCAGAAGCCAGGCTCATGCTAGCCTTCTCTTGGGCGGCTGGGTATATTCAGAAAGGGCCCAAGGTTCTATTCCAAACCAAAATGAGGCAAGAATACTGAGCCATTTCTACATTTTTTGAAAATCCAAAGGACTTTCAAAAGACTCTAGTTCTGTTTGTACACCCAAATAAATAATTCATGTTTGAGTAGGTTCCAGTTACCAGTTAAATGTAAAATTACTCAAAATATTTCAGTATTTGTGTCGCAGAGTCTGGGGAAGCTTTTAACCTTATCTAGATATCTTATTTGGTTCCCCAAGATGAAGACCATCTCAGGGTCTTTTAAGTATTTCTAGCTATATTCTAGTCTTGAGCTATGTATCCAAGGAACAAGGTATTTTGCAGTTTTAATCTTCTTTCCCCAAATCTCACTGGCAAACAGGAGCACATCTTTTATTCATGGTGTTGAATAAAAGCTTCTGCTGGATATGCATAGTTCTTAAAATATTTTAAATAATGTTCACTAGGTAACAATGTATTGAAGTTTCTGTCTTTTGGACATGAAAATGTTTAATTGGAGGATGGAATATAGTGCCAAACTCTTGAGCATTTAGTATTAATGACAGGGGAAAAATCAGGATATGATCATATATCAAACACATCTTTTTTAATTTCAGTATTTGTTGGAACATAGAATCTATTTATAACATGTTTGTGATTAAATTCGTTTTATCATTATAAATTTAAAATCAAATATTTATTTTAGTATACATTTTGATAAAAGTAATTTTTACTATAAACCCATTTTAAGATCAGATGTGTTGTGATAGGTTCAGGATGTATAATGGGGACCAATCACAGGCACTTACCTTCTCTCTATTACGAGGTTCAGAGTTCCAGGTAATTACATAGAAACACTTTCACACAACATGGGCTGTAAGACATTTTCAAGTACTTTTAATTTTGTTGATATTAACATTATCAAATATCTGTATTTAGTTTTCTTTATTAAATATAAAATTGATCATTTGTATAACATTTAGTGCCAGAGCCATTTGGATATTCTTTAATTTGCACTCATAATAAAACAAGTCATTTAAATGTAAATCTCTCTAACTTGTAAACTTCACTTTTGTTAGAGAAGCCAAATGCTTTTGCTCTTAATATACGCAAAGAAATAATGAGAAAAACTGGTAATTCTTTTGGCCTCAATTTTCTTATTTATAAAGTGAAGGCAAATAAACTTGATGATTTACAAAGGGCTTTCCTTCTCTACAAATCTAGGAAATTCATTTTTTCCTCCAATATAAACCACACATCATCTCATTCTTTACTTTGGCTAATAAAATTACTTCTGATCACTTAAATTGCTCAAAAATATATTAAATTGACAAAATAACTCAAGCAAAAATAGTACCCAAGTTCATTACAATCGGTAGCATTACTTAGGGGAGTAAATATTTTTTTGTGTGATATTTACCTCCACTTGTTGTTGAATTCTAGGCTGGTGCATCAATATTGTGTTCAGTATTGTTTTTAAAAGTGTCCAATTGCCATCTCCTCTTGTCATGTGATGGAAAAATATTTCCCCATCTCTGAATTAATTAATTACATGATGCTGTAAAAATATGTTTTTGGTGAAGAAAGAATAAAGGGAGCAAAAGAAAGAATAAGATTTTGGGTTATTGTGAAAGAACTAACAGGCACTTTCATAGATAATATATTCTTAGTGTTTTTAAAGTGCAATTATGACACCAGAAGTGTTTGTAAATGCCTGTGTGTATATGTACGTGTGTGCGTGTGTTGGAGAGACAGGGAAAAATATTTGTTTGGTGAAGAAACACCTAAAAAGGGAGAGAATATGGAAAGAATGTAAACAAATCATTTTCTCAAAGCTTTCTACACTAAGAATCAAGATGTTGCAATATATCTATGAATGCCCTTCTTCACTCGCCCAAGCTAAAACATGAAATACACTTGAAAAAATAACCACAATAATTTCCATCCTTATTCTAAGTTTTTAGAGAAATTGTTCTCAACCCTGGCTTGCACATTAGAATCATCCAGAAAGCTTTTAAAAAGTTTCTGAGCCTCACCTCAGATCAATTAAAATCAGATACTGGGCGGGACTGGACATTTCTTCTGTTGGAAAAGCTCCCTGGGGGATTCTAATGTGCAGTTAGGATTGAGAACATTGGTCTAGAGTCAACCCTATTATACAGTCCAGTAAGAAATACATATTTAAATTTTGAGCGAGAGGGCAATTTTTTTGGAAGAGTTTGAAGTCACCTTACAAAACTGCTGATATATTCTGTCCATTCTTCAGTTGTGACCCAAACCAGAAATCAAAAGCACCTGAGCCCATGCTGAGCTTGTGGGCTGGAGCCCGTGATCGTAGAGCAGCCTTGAAAAGAGAGCGCTCCTTCATGTGCACTGGCCCTCTGTCCGTGGGCATCTCTCCAGGTGCGCGCCAGAGAGCCACACCACCCTGTCTCGCATGGGCTCTTTGAGCTCGCTCTATGTCATTTGCCCCCCCCCCCCTGTTTGAAACACTTGAAGTAAAAATGTAATATTCATATAATACATTTAAGCTCCCTAGACTGAAAATTTTTATTTCTTTGCCAAAGGATGCTAGAACAGTTCGCAGGCAAAATATATTAAAATAAAAATTGCCTGCATTTAAAAAATCTCTCTCTCTCTCTCTCTCTCTCTCTCTCTCTCTCTCAGACTAAAGTGAAATGTGATATGCAGCTTGGAGGTCACTTTCAGAATTAATAATCCCCAGGTATATTCAAAATCATTAATTGCCTCTGAAGGGAGTAAAAGGAGTCTTACCAGAATCCTGCTATTTGAAGGAGAAACACTGAGCTCAGTGTCTGATGCTTCTGCGAATTCCTGTGGCCAAGGTATTCAGGTTGTGCTTAAACTATGAAGCTTTAAAGGACTAATTTTGGGGCAGAGAACTTTGCTGTCCTAGCATGAATGCACCAAAGGCCTTGGAGAGAAGGTTGTTTGAATTGCATGTTATGTTAAACAGTTTCAGAAGAACTCTTTCCACTTTATTTCATTTTTTACACAATAAACCCTAAATTGGGCTTTTGACTACTGGGCTGAGTCTTTTAATTTGCTTTTTTCCAAAATAATAAATCCCCCTAATGATGACTGTGCAGCCCTGTCACACACTGACACAGCCTATTTCTTCAACCCCTTTGTCATTAAAAGATGCAACTTACTTATGATGATTAATAATAATGAAATATGTATGAAGAAATAAATTATACAAATGCTGCACTGTACATACTATGGAGCGATATCAATTGCCAGGCCCTGATTACCTGCACCCCTCTACAAACCATGAACAGCAGAACGTTTCTCTCCAGCTGATTTTCCTCTGGGATCATAACTTAGGAAGCAGGTTATGAGAAAGTTTGAAAGGTGTTTTGACAGGTTCAAATTCTTTGGTAATTGTGGATTTGTAAAACTTGACTTTCCCCCCCACCTAGCTTTTACTGTTGCCTTCACATCCCATTATTGAAGGCAGCCTAGAACGCCTGAGTCAATGCCATCTGACGGGATGTGTCAAATGCTTTTGTCTCAGCTGACACAGAAATACCACATACCCTTCTGGTGCTTTTCCTGAATATCCATAACTTAACATTTAGGATGTGTGGGCTGAGTAGGGTAAGTGAGGAGTATGTCTCTTGGTCTAAACAGTGTGGGTGGTTGGGAAACAGAGTTAAGATGGTCATGAGGTGATTGGTTCAGAGAGGGACCATCCCCACAGCGTGCTTTTGAATTCTTAGTCACTCAGGATGCATCTCCTTCTTCTGGTTTAGTACGTTTGTTATTAGGAAAAGAAATGAAGACATAAACTGCCCAAGTCCTAAATGTTTACATTTGATAAAGAAATGAATGCAATTCTTAAAAAGAAATACAAATCATTGCTTCTACAAAATTTAAATGAGTTAAACCTTCTGAAAAGCTGAAATTCTATAAAGTTGCTGAAGTTTATAGAAGGTTGTAAGCTTCCTCTAATCTATGTTTTCTAGTTGTTCAGACACAAACAATGTGGTGTTGTTTTTTTTCACTCATTAAAGGATCCTGTCACCTTGTTTTAAGAAGACCTGGTTTAAATTGACTGTGGAAATTACCCATTTGGAAAAGCTAATAGAATTTTGGAAACAGCTGGGACAAAATTAAGACTGCTTTGCTCTTCAACTGGATAACCCGTTTGATCCACAAGATCCCTAAGGAATACAGCCTTGATGCTGTTTTTAGCTACGTTTAGCTACTTCCAAAGCCTTTTGTCAAGTTAATTTACATAGATGTTACACACACACCTCACAGATATCCTTACAGATAAACGAAGTGACAAAAATAGAAAACATGACACTTTTAAGAGATAAATGTTAAACTAAGTCCAAACAAACTATGGAGCTGACAGTCCCTGCAGTAATTTCTGTTGTTAATGGAAGGCCTTGATTATTTTGGATATACTTTTGTCAGAGTTAATACAAAATTTAGAATTTACTGTAGATTAAATCCATTCATAACTATAGACTTACTTGTAATTTTATTGATTATTGTGTCCCTCCATTAGCATGTAAACAAACACTTTGGGAGCAGTTGTGAGTCTGGCTTTACTCACTGAGGTTTACTTAGTACTTGACACATACTAATTTTACAGAAAATTAAATTTAGCACAAAAATTAAAAATCTCGCTATAAAAGGGATAAAACATTGGAGTCTTCTGTTTTACATTATCTGTGGCTTACTTGGGAATTAGATATACCAGCATGTATTTCTAACACTTAACCTTTTATCTGTCATCTCAAAATGAAACTTGAATGTTTTATGAAAATATCCCATAAGGAAATTAGTAACTATCTTTTTTTTTAAATATATTTTATTGATTTTTACAGGGAGGAAGGGAGAGGGATAGAGAGCTAGAAACGTCGATGAGAGAGAAACATCGACCAGCTGCCTCCTGCACACCCCGCACTGGGGATGTGCCCGCAACCAAGGTATATGCCCTTGACCGGAATCGAACCTGGGACCTTCCAGTCCGCAGGCCGACGCTCTATCCACTGAGTCAAACCGGTTTTGGCTTAGTAACTATCTTGCATTCATCAGAAGGCAGTAGTATCTAAGTCTCTTTATTTTTATTACTGGTGGCCTCCTTATCTAATTTATGGCATTTTAAAGGCCTACTAAGGAAGCTAAATAACCCACTATTTTGTAATTCATCTCAATTTAAACTTTGAATTTTTTATTTAATTTATCTTAATCATTTTATTACTTATTAAACCTTTTTTATCTAGCCCACATATAACCTAGGTTGTAGAAAATCAATGTTACTGAACCAAAGGAGTTCAAAGCCCAATAAAACAAACACAGAAATCGGCAGCTAATAAAGAAAAGGTTCCTTAAGGAAATGGTGCCATACCCAGAGATACAGGTGAGTCAGCGGTCTAAGACCTGGCTTGTACATGGCCTCTAGAGGATAGACTAGTTAGGGGAAAAGTCAGTAGTCATGGTGACTAAGGGAGTTGGGCTCATGGGCTCTACTGATTGGTTGGGGCCAGGGTAAGGAGTAGTTGGTCATTGTATCAGGTCCTGATGACAGCCATAGTTCTGTTCTGTCTGGTTTCATGACAGTGTGATCAGTAGAGTCATTCAGCTTTCATGGGTCTCGGGCTGACACACAACTGAGGTCAAGATATTATCTTTCTAAAAAAATATATTTTTATTGATTTCAGAGAGGAAGGGAGAGGGAGGGAAACATCAATGATGAGAGACAATCATTGATTGGCTGCCTCCTGCACGCGCCCTACTGGGGATTGAGCCCAAAACCCTGGGCATGTGCCCTTGACCAAAATCAAACCCGGGACCCCCACAGTCCGCAGCCGGTGCTCAATCCACTGAGCCAAACCAGCAAAGGCAAGATGTTATCTTTAGTTTGATTGAAGCTGTTCTCTTAACCAACAGACCTGAGGCCTTCTTGTTAAGACAGTTTGACGCTAACCAGAACCTGACATCCTAATTGTTAATGATTAAAGGAGTTGACATGCAGTACTCACAAAGGTGGAAGGACCTGGCTGGAAGGAGGCAAGTGAGTCATGATGCTATTAGACTGGACAAAGTTGGCTTGAATTAAGGAAAAAGTCATTTTAAGGAGATGAAGTTCCTGTGCAGTTACATTAATTTGAAAAATAGATGTATTAAAATAAGAAAAGTCACCATTTGTTAATGGTTATTAAACTTATATTTGCATCAGTTCATTTGGGATGACTGTAAAAAATATAGATTTCCCCATGTCTGTGTGGCTCAATTGGTTGGAGTGTTGTCCCATATACCAGAAGGTTGCAGGTTTGATTCCTGGTCAGGGCCCAGGTGTAGGTTGCAGGTTAGATCTCTGGTTGGGGCATATATGGGAGGCAAATGATTGATCTATGTTTCTCCCTCATAATGATGTTTCTATTTCCCTCTCCTTTTCTCCCTCCCTCTCTCTCTAAAATCAATAAAAGCATATCCCTGGGTTTGGATTTTATATATATACTAGTGGCCCAGTGCACAAAATTTGTGCATGGGGGGAGGGGTGTCCCTCAGCCAGGCCTGCACCCCTGCACCCTCTCACAATCTGGGACTGCTGGCTCCTAACCGCTCACCTGCCTGCCTGCCTGATCGCCCCTAATCACTCTGCCTGCCAGCCTGATTGCTCCAAACTGCCCCCCCCAATTCCGGCCTGCTTGCCCCCAACTGCCCCCCCCTGCTGGCCTGCTCACCCCTAACTGCCCCCCACCCTGCTGGCCTGCTCACCCCTAACTGCCTCTGCCTTGGCCCTGCCACCATGGCTTTGTCTGGAAGGATGTCTGGTCTCCCAGTCTCCCGGTCTAATTAGCATATTACCCTTTTATTAGTATAGATACTAGAGGCCTGATGCACAAAATTCTTGCAAGAGGCTCAGCCCTTGCAACCACGGCAGCTTACCTCAGCCCTTGCAGCCCTGGCTCCATCTGGTAGGTCATTCGGCTGTCTGGTCTAATTAGCGTATTATGCTTTTATTATTATAGAAAATACTAGAGGCCCAGTGCACGAAATTCGTGCACGGAGGGGGGTTGTCCATCAGCCCAGCCTGTACCCTCTCCAATATGGGACCCCTCAGGATGTCCGACTGCCCGTTTAGGCCCGATCCCAGTGGGATCGGGCCTAAACGGGCAGTCGGACATCCCTCTCACAATCCAGGACTGCTGGCTTCCAACTGCTTGCCTGCCTGCCTTCCTGATTGCCCCTAACCACTTCTGCCTGCCAGCCTGATTACCCCCTAAACCACTCTGCTGCCAGCCTGTTTGCCCCCAACTTCCCTCCTCTGCCGGCCTGGTCACCCCTAACTGCCCTCTCCTGCAGGGTTGATCACCTCCAACTGCCCTCCCTTGCAGGCTTGGTCCCTCTCAACTGCCCTCCATTGCAGGCCGGGTGCCTCCCAACTGCCCTCTCCTGTTGGCCATATTGTGGTGGCCATCTTGTGTCCACATGGGGGCAGGATCTTTGACCACATGGGGGCAGCTATATTGTGTGTTGCAGTGATGATCAATCTGCATATTACTCTTTTATTAGATAGGATAGAGGCCTGGTACAGGGGTGGGGGCCAGCTGGTTTGCCCTGAAGGGTGTCCCGGATCAGGTGGGGGTTCCCTTGGGGCGCGGGGCGGCCTGAGCGAGGGGTCTATGGTGGTTTTCAGGCCGGCCACGCCCCCTGGCAACCCAAACAGAGGCCCTGGTATCTGGAATTTATTTTCCTTCTACAATTGAAACTTTGTAGCCTGGAGCAGAGCCAAGCCTGGGGTTCCCTCCGAGGCCAGCAGCCATTTCTGTTGGGGTTATAATTGAAACTTTGTTGCCTTAAGCAGGTGGGCCCTGCCAGGGTGTTCGGAAAGCTTTGCTTCCCCTGTTGCTGGCAGCAACCCTGGCCTGCTCTCTCAAGCTCCATTCTGCAGCCATTTGTTTGAATTTGTTTACCTCCTATAATTGAAACTTTGTAGCTTGAGTGGAGGCTTAGGCCTGGCAAGGGCAGGCAGAAAGCTTGGCTTCCTCTGTTACCTAGGAAACCTTGCTCTCTGTGGCTGTAGCCATCTTGGTTTGGGTTAATTTGCATATTTTCTCCTGATTGGCTTGTGGACGTGGCTTGTGGGTGTGTTGGAGGTATGGTCAATTTGCATATTTGTCTATTATTACGTAGGATATAGATAGTTTCCACCCCCAGAGCCATTAGGTCTGGGCTGGGGACTAGGAATTTGTATTTTTAACTACTATTGTACCTTGATTCCTAGGTATAAGGAAATACTGAAAAATATTGCCCTTGTGGTTTAGGCTTCAGTCCACCTTTTGGGGGAGTATAATAAGTTTTTTAATGGATCTTTTGATTATAAAAGTATTTCCTATTATGCCATGGAGGCCATTCTTTCTGTCAGTTGATGAACTTCTTTGCATAAGCAATGGTTGATGTTGTGGGCAGACTTTCTGAAAATTGTTTCCACCTACAAAAATGGTTGGTTTATTTCTTTCTATATACATCTAAGAAACACAAGTGCTTGGATTATGGACAAGATAAGCTTGCTGCAGTACGCTCCCATTGGAGAAAGGTAAGCTGACCCTCTGAGAGTAGTACATTTAAGCAGAGACAGCTAGAGAGAGCTCTGGGAATGGTCTTGGCCTAAGACCTCTGAGAATTGCATTTTCTTTTCCAGATTTGTAAAACCTTCTGTTGTTCATCCCCTTCTCCAATAAAATCTTTGTGCTGCCTGGTTAGATTTTTTCTAAAGCACTAATTATCTTTTGAAATTATAAATTCACATTTATGTTTGCTTACTTGACTCTTACATACTTCTCTAAATAAAATGTAAGTGCTATGAAGATGGAGACTTACCTATTTTTTATAGGCAAATGCAAACCAAGAACTGATGGATATAAAGCAAAAACAATTATAAATCCTAAAAATAAAATTATAATTTTTAAAATAATAAAAAATTTAAATTCCTTAATAAGATATACTTTAGATTTGACCTTGTTAAAGAGAGGATTGGTGAATTTGAAATTAGTACTGGGGTATTTTATTTCTAAATAGTACTCGGATATTTTTTTCTAATAAATTATTTTTGCTGTAATTATTCTGTTTTACATGTATCTGTTCTTGATTCATATGTATCTGAAAAAATTGGATACACAAACAAAAATCAAATATATACTAGATGTCCAGTGCATAAAATTTGTGCATGGGAGAGGGGCGGTCCCCTCAGCCCAGCTTGCATCTTCTCCAATCCGGGAACCTACAGGGGTTGTCTAACTGCCGGTTTAGGCCCAATCCTCCCCTGCCGGCCTGGTCGCCCCCAACTGCCCTACCCTGCCAGCCTGGTTGCCCAAAACTGCCCTCCCATGATGGCCTGGTTGCCCCCAACTGTCCTCCCCTGCAAGCCTGATCTCACCCCCAACTCCCTTCCCCTGCCGGCCTGGTTGCCCCAAACTGCCCTCTCCTGCTAGCCTGATCTCGCCCCCAACTGCCCTCACCTACTGTCCTGGTTGCCCCCAATGGCCCTCCCTGCCAGCCTGATCGCCCCTAACTGCCTCTGCCTCAGCCCCCACCACCATGGCTTTGTCCAGAAGGAAGTCAGACGTCTGGAAGATGGCCGGTTGACCCGGTCTAATTAGCATATTACCCTTGTATTAGTATAGATAGATTATATAGGATAGGATTGCTTAAATGGTGGTGGGGATCCTTTTTCAGCAGGAGGAGATGCTCTTGGCTGACAAAAATACATAATCTCTATATCTGGACTGATAGCCAGCCATATGCACTATACTGCCAAACCTATCATTAATAAATTGAACCACTTTCTTACACCTTACACCAAACAGCTGCTGCCCTTAAAACCCCTCCTCAGCCCCCACCTTAGGTTCTGCCTCCACAGTTCACCCAGATTTGGTTCTGATTGGTCGGTTTCTATGCAAGTCAGCATCTCCAGGCTTATATCTGGGCCTGATCAGAGAGGCAGGGCTGATCAGCAGCCCCTACAGAATCCCAGAGAGTTGCAGCTGCTGGCCAGGCCCGGAGAGAAAGAGAGAGGCAAGGGCTGATCAACAGCTGCCACGGAAGCTACGGATCAAACCCTGCTTCTCTCTTCAGGCCTCTCTCTGGGCCTGATCTGTAGCCCCCTCGGCAGTCAGTGCTGGATCGCAGTGCCCTAGTGGCAGCAGTCAGTGATGGGTCGCCACAGCATCCCAGCACTGACTGCAGGACTGACTTCTGGTGTTCGGCCGAGCCTTCGGTCGTTACGGACGCTGGGTTTTATAATATATCCTATCTAATAAAGAGGGAATATGCTAATTGACCCTCATGCCATCGCTGTTCTAGGCCTAAGCAATGTAGTTTAGTTCAGTTATAATTAATAATTTATTTTGTGATCATGTTATCATGTTCTAGTTGTCACAGTTTTTAAATTTAATTCTAACTTTTATACATTTGACTATCTATATGAGCCAATCTAACTAATATGTATAAGTTAAAAAATGCTATATAATTCTTCCCTCAAATACATTGTTTTGGCTGAGATTTCTGTCAAACAGGTAATAAATTATTTTCACCATGCAATCTATCATTTACTAATAATTTCACTAAAAGTTTGGCATCAACTTTTTTAAGCATACAAAAAATAAACACATCTTCTAAGCATGTAAAAAACATTTGGATATTGATATTTACAGAAATTTCTAACATTAT
Organism: Eptesicus fuscus; assembly: GCF_027574615.1. NCBI lineage: Eukaryota > Metazoa > Chordata > Mammalia > Chiroptera > Vespertilionidae > Eptesicus > Eptesicus fuscus. The sequence goes on from NC_072486.1 coordinate 74,832,963, forward strand.
TACTAATTGTGGCTGGAGGGGCTACCACCAACCCATCACTTCAATAGCCCTAAAATCTTTGGCACATTCTAATGTTCTTCTGTCCCTCAAAATGATTTTAAAGACACATGAAATGCATTTTCTTTATTTTATTTCATACTTGTAATATATAAATTAAGTTTTTGTAAATCAAAATTTTCCATTGATTTACATTACAACTTCACACATCATTGAACTTTAATTTAATTAGCAGTGACAAGTAACACTTCAGGTTTAGATTTCCTTGCCCACTAAACTTTGTTGAGAAGATTGATCTAAGCTGATGTAACAGAAGAGATAGTGTTGAAAATGAAAAAAAAAAAAATCACTTGGAATACAATTTATCACCTGCTGGTTCATCTCTTTTACAAGTAAGAAATTTAAAATATTAAGTTTTCTTACAAAAATTGATTCTTCTAGTTAGTTTAAATACAAAACAAATGCTTGACTCTCTTTAATAACTGCTTTCATTAAACCAAAATAATTTTCTACTATGCAAATGCTTACTTAGTGTTAGTTGAAAGTAATAAAGGACTATTCTACCAGAAAAGCATTAAAATTAATCTTTTCTTTAATGAAAGTTAAATTAATAGCATAATTAATACATATCACACCTTGTCTGCTTTATTATAATAAGAAGGTCATCCATATTCTCTTATTGTTTTTTTCATTTTAAAATACTTTATAATTTATTTGTTTTCTCTTTCTTTTTAAAAAAATCTTTATTGTTGAGAGTATTACAGATGTCCCTCTTTATTCTCCCCATTGCTCCCCTCCACCCAATTCCCACCCTGCCCAAGCCTTCACCACCCTATTGTCTGTGTCCCTAGATAATGCATATATGCATATAAGACGTTTGTTTAATCTCTTCCCGCCTTCTTCACTCCCCTTCTCTCTGAGAATCATCAGTCTGTTCCATTTTCATGCCTCTAATTCTATTTTATTCATTAGTTTACTCTGTTCATCTGATTTCTTATTCATTTATATCATTGATAGATATGTATTTATTGCCTTTATATTGTTCATATTTTTATCTTTTTCTTTTTCTTCTTCTTTTTCCTCTCCTTAAAGAATACGCTTCAACATTTCATGTAACACTAGTTTGGTGGTGATGAACTCCTTTAGCTTTTTCTTGTCTGTGAAGCTCTTTATCTGACCTTCAATTGTAAATGATAGCTTTGCTGGACAGAGTAATCTTGGTTGTAGGTCCTTGCTATTCATCATTTTGAATATTTCTTTCCACTCCCTTCTGATCTGCATTATTTCTGTTGAGAAATCAGCGAATAGTCTAAACTGCTTTTCTCTTGCTGCTTTTAAGATTCTCTCTTTGTCTTTAGCCCTTGGCATTTTAATTATGATGTGTCTTGGTGTGATCCTCTTTGGGTTCCTCTTGTTAGGGATTCTCTGTGCTTCCTGGACTTGTAAGTCTATTTCTTTCACCAGGTAGGGGAAGTTTTCTGTCATTATTTCTTCAAATAGATTTTCAATATCTTGCTCTCTCTCTTCTCCTTTTGGCACCCCAATAATGCAAATGTTGGTACACTTGAATTGTCCCAGAGGCTTCTTACACTATCTTCATATTTGTGGATTCTTTTTTTCTTTTTGCTCTTCTGATTGGGTGTTTTTTACTTCCTCATATTTCAAATAATTGATTTGATTCTCAGAATTCTCTACTCTACTGTTGAATCCCTGTATATTATTCTTTATTTCAGTCAGTGTATGCTTAATTTCTGACTAGTCTTTTTCTTTCTTTCTTCTTTCTTTCTTTCTTTCTTTCTTTCTTTCTTTCTTTCTTTCTTTCTTTCTTTCTTCCTTTCTTCTTTCTTTCTTTCTTTCTTTCTTTCTTTCTTTCTTTCTTTCTTCTTTCTTTTCTTCTTCTTCTTCTTCTTCTTCTTCTTCTTCTTCTTCTTCTTCTTCTTCTTCTTCTTCTTCTTTTTTTTTTTTGCATTCTCACTAAGATCCTTGAAAGTCTCACTAAGTCCCTTGAAGGTCTCATGAGTAAACTTATAACCATGATTTTGAACTCTATATCCAGTAGTTTGCTTTCTTCCATTTCTTTCATTTTTGACATATTTTTTTGTCTCCAAATTTTGGCTGTTTTCCTGTGTTTGCTTCTATGTATTAGGTAGAGCTGCTATGTCTCCTTGAGTTGGTAGAGTGGCCTTATGTAGTAGCTGTCACTATAGGGCCTAGTGGTTCAGGCTCCCAGTCACCTGAGCTGGGCACTCTAGGTGCATTCCTTTGTGGATTGTGTGAACAGTTTTGTTATAGTTGAGACTTGATTGCTGTTGGTGTCACTGGGAGGCATTGACCTCCAAGCCAATTGGCTGTGAGGATCAGCTGTGACTACAGTTGGAGAACTGCTGTGCAAAAGACACCTCTATGGAGCAGAACTTGCTTCAGTGAGGCTGGTGCTCACTGAGTCTGCCCCTTGAGTGTATCACTTATGGATGTATAGAGCATAATCTGCTATGGTCTAAAGCTGTCCACTGGGTGCACTGGCTCTGGGGACTCCAGGGAGGTGCAATGTCAGCCTCTACCTGGGGCCACACAGCAAGAACTACAGAGAGATCTACAGATTCCTACTATTTGTATTGGGTTTAGAAGTGCCAAGGTGAGGCCCAGCTGTGAAGCATGGCAGGATGGTGCCGGTGCCAGGTCTTGGGACTTTTTATTGATAGGTTTGGGGCTCTCTAACCCAGCTACAGCTTGTTTGAGAGATTTTAGCAAAGTCTGAAGCCTGAGCAAGGACAGGCCATTCATATGCAAAAGCCACTATACACAGGTTGGATGGGGCTGCAAATTAGATGAGGCAGCATCTCAGGGAATCACCAGGGTGGAGCCAATAGAAATGGCTGCCAGTTAGCCCTGTAACCAGGGAGGTCCAGCAAAGGAACAATAATCCCTGCCAGAATCTTCATCTGGGAGAAAGCCCACCCCCCCAGTTCCTGCCTCAATGCCAGACAATTCAGTTCCTTCTCCTATGTGTCTGTGTCCCCCAGAGCCTCACTTGGGCCCTGGAGCTCAGAGTAAGTGGGACCTTGTAAGTTCAGTTCATGTGCCAGCCCTTTAAGAGGAACAGCTGGGTCTCCAGCAGCCTCTATGTTGCTGAGCCAATCCCTGCTGGTTTTTATAGCCTATAGTTATTGGGACTTCTCTTCCCAGCTCTGGGAGCCTTGGTTGGGGGTCTGGTGTGGGGCTGGGACCCCTTACTCCTCACAGGAAGCCTCTGTAATCAAGATATCCCTCTGTTCTGTGCCTCCACACCTCTGCCTCTCCTACCAATCTCAATGTGTTTTCTTCTTACTTCTCTAGTTGTAGGACTACCATTCAGCCAGCTTTCAGGCAGTTCTGGTTGATTGTTGGCAGAGAGTACAGGCGTTTACCTACTAAGCATCTTGGTTCCTATTTCTCTCTTATTGTTTTTGATAAGACAAACTAAGGAGGTCTTCCAAGGATTGGTTTGCCCAGTGCACTTTTACATGATAAAAAAAAAAAAAGAAAAGAAAAACTTCATAGTAGAAAGCACTTTAAAGATATACATTAGTGAAACAAAAAAGTGGCTTCAGCTGCCTGTGGCAGCAAAAGCCAAACTCATGAGACAGATTCTGGTGCAAAAGGAAAGAGATTTATTCTGGTGCAGACCTGGGAGAATGATGGACTCGTGTCCCAAAAATTATTTAGCTTTCCTGCTCAAGTCTGCAATTCTTGTAGTGATGAGGAAGGGAAACTTTCTTTGTCTATCCAATCATCCTGCTAACTTTTTGCATGCTTGGCCCTATTCATTCATCTTTCTAGCCTTTGGCATGCGTAGTGTAAGAACCTGCCCCTGCACCATCTTGGCTATTGGGGGTTACTCCCCGATGAACCCTGACTCTCTACAGTAACATTAACAGTATTCTTATAATATTCTGAAAATCACTATGGGAGTATTTCCTGCAAGTTTCTGTGCATAAATCACTTTGTATGCTCTCCAAATATCAAAGGAAGAAATGTCAGCAAATAGATTCCCAAATACAATATATTTTTGTAGTTAAATATTTCATTTCTGCATGAGTGGCCATTAAAATTCGTGGATTTACTGGGGTTTTATTGTCTATGTAGCACAATAATAGGTTTGTAAAATTGAATATTATCTCATTCAGATAAAAGATGAGAGTAATATGAGCATTATCAACAAATTTAAAACAATTTTTGTTCAATTTTATTACATTCTGAAGAACTATAAAGTAAATATCTCTAAAATAAATTTTCTTTATTCTTGTAAATTCAAAGACAGCAGGACTATGTTTCATTATAAGCATCAATAAATGTTGATGTATAAATGTTTCATTATTTTAAAAATTCTTAGTTTAAAACTGCTTCTTTAGGAATCTGGTTCATATTCATAACTTCCATCTGTTTTCCCATGGTTAATTGTTACTTTTCTAATTATTACTATTGGGCAAACATTTATATTGTGCTATGTACTAAAGACTAAATATATATGCTAACTCATTCAATCCTCATGTCAACTCTATAAGGTAGTTGCTCTCATTTCAAATTTATAGTAAGTGAAACTGAGGCACAGGGTGGTTGGATGACTTGCCCCTGGTCACATAGCTAACAAATGGCATATCTGTGATGTGAATCTCAGCAGTAAGACTTACACTGTGTTGTCCCTACAATCATGACCTCAATTAAGTTGTATACCTGAAAACTGAGCATTACATGTTTGTTCTTGATCTCCTTCAATAACTTACTTTTTGATTAATTTCAATAACTTAATCACAATATCACAAGACACATGACAGAACAGGTTGTCTCTGAATTTATCAAAAGCTGAATTCTCAATTTCAAGAGCAAATGTTCCCACTGCTGGGTGGCTGGAGAGCCTGTCTGGCAAAAATATAGCTTCCCGGAAAGAAACTAGAAGTTAGCAAGCCTGCCTAGTACACCGGCACCATAAGTGATTGTAGCACAATAGAAAAGCAAAGCTCTGATTCCTTTTCTTCCATACAAGGAATGCTAGTTTCCCCTAGAATAAAACCACAGATAAAAAAATTATACTTTCTTTCTACCCAAAGCTTTTTTATCCTGATTATCCTATAAATAGGAGCAGGTATTTTCATTTTATGGGAGGAAAAAATGAGACAAGGTGAGATCTTATTTTAGAAAGGTTACTTGGTAAATTGGTGGAGAAGATTTCAATGACCTATAAAACACTTAAAACAAGAAGGAAATTTGCCCTTAGTTCTTGTAGTGCTCTGGACACATTTAAAGACAGACTTGCTCCTATTTATATTTATATTTGTATCTACTTAGTAGGATATTGTTTTATTTCATCAGTATTAGTAGAGGCCTGATGCACAAAATCATGCACTGGGTGTGGGGAGGTGTCCCTCAGCCCAGCCTGCACACTTTCCAATCTGGGACCCTTCAGGGGATATCCGACTGCTGGTTTAGTCCCTCCTCTGCTGGCCTGGTCACCCCTAACTGTCCTCCCCTGCAGGCCTGGTTGCTCCCAACAGCCCTCCCCTGCGGGCCTGGTTGCCCCCAACTGCCGTCCCCTGCAGGCCTGGTTGCCCCCACCTGCCCTCCCCTGCCGACCATCTTGTGGCAGCCATCTTGTGACCACATGGGGGCAGCCATCTTGTGTGAGGGCATGATGGTGAATTTACATATTACCTCTTTATTATATAGGATGCTTAGGAGTTGAAAGTAGAGGTTATATAGTATGGTTTCTGGGTACCAGGGATATTCCTCAGCCTCTGAAAGTTCCTCCCTTAGTTTTCTGATATTTATAATTTCAGTTTCTACCACTAAAAAGTCATGTTTATGGCCAGGGTGGTGAGAAGTATCTGAAAGGAGATGCAATACAGTAATACTAAACATTGTTAATAAGTCACATGGTGCAAATTATCCTGAAAGTTGGTTTTTGAAGGGAAAGAACTGAGTAGGAAGGAGGTCACTAGGAACAGAAGAAGGAAGTTTGCTCTTAAGAGGAAGAGAGGAAAAACTGAGAAAGACCCCAGAAGGAAGCAACTAATGGCCCCAAGAAAACTGCCTCACTTTTGTTCTAAAAAAGAGAATTACAGAGCAAGCAAGCCAACTCTAAATAATCTTTTTCATATGAGAAAGAATGGTCACAGTAATTTTAATTTCATAAACCAACTTACATAATATTAGAGTATTAAATAAAAAAATGCAAGATCAGTCATTTAAAACTATAAATAAGCTTAATTAGTTAAATTCAGGTACAAATCAAACTTCAGGCCAGTTGTTTCTAAAATAGACTGAAAAATTTATCTTGGGCACTGTTAATATACAAAGCAAGGTAAATATTGCTGAAACAGAAAGTGGGCCCCAGAGTGCTTCTATTGCTAAACTAAACGTACTACCTAGAGTAAATCTGGCCTTTGTGCTTGGGAGAAGACTCTAAATGTGGGGTAAAATTATCTTCAAGGGTTTTCCTTTTCTTAATTCTTCAGAGCAAATAATTAAATGATAGAATAGGTGTAATGTGGACCTAATAGAAGGACTCTTGGATTTGGAATGCATTCTGCAGGATTAGAGAGTGATTTCTCTGGTACAGGATTCTCTTGGAAATGCTACCAGTCCAGGAAAATCAACAAATATAACCATTCTAAAGCTATCGGGTAGCAATCCTAGTAGAGGATTTAAGGTTGACTTACCTATTGCAAGAAAGTTTGAAGTTGGAATATTTGTGTTTCACATATTAATCATATTTTACTGTCAAGAACTGGAAGAGTCTGAAATTCACCCTACAGGCAAACTGAGAACAAGCAAGTTACTAGCCTGACACAGATACTGATAGAAGACCGGAGACTCCTCGGTTTGAGACAATAAGGCAGTGGAGGCCTGGGGCGGGGACTGGCTATAAGGGATCAATGGGAGAAAAAAGGGAACATATGTAATACTTTCAACAATAAAGATCTTTTTTATAAAAGAAGAAAAAAAAAGAATCATTTATTACTCACAACAATAACAGTAGCCAGAGTATCAGCATTTGTACCAGTTCCCCAAGCTCCAATTCCAAAGAGAAATGCAAAGTGGGCCAGATGATGCCTAAATATATACCAGGTTATTACTGGAGGACCCCAAGTATAGGGAACCCAATTTTTTTTAATAATAAATAGTAAGCCTTCCTGACCTTTGCCCCAGGAGAACCTGCTTTCCATTTAAACCTCCTTGAAAAGGTAGTCTGGAGCAAAGGCAATTATGCCTTGTTCATGAGACATGCAGAAACACATGATATTTAAGAGAATTGTCTCTAATAGGAGACAGCTTGTTGTCTTTTCTACTTAGACTTTCAGTAATATTTATTCACCGTTCTTTTATTAAAAAATATGTGGGAGCAGATAAGAAAAATCTGTCAGTAATAAACTTCCAACACTGAGAATGCTGATATACTGGACATAATGGTTCTACTACACCTTCATTGTGGAATGGGACAAACCAATTAGCAAATTCCATTCACCAGGCCCTGATTAGTTTTGATAAACCTACCTTTAAGTAAATCAGTACGTGACATTCTCCTGGAAACAGGATTTAGCTAAGGAGGGGAAAGGCGAGATGACCCAATACATGTCTTTTATGGTTTGAGCAAAGTAGTATGATTATACATTTCAACAAGTGGTTTTTGAAACTGATGAGCTATCTCTCACAAGAAAAAAATATGTTTGCAAATCAAAATATTAGTAATTTATAGTTATCTTCCTGAGAAAAATTTGAAATTATGCAGCATGAGAAATAATTCTTTAAGTATAATTTCAAATCCATGTTCCCTTCCATTGATGCACATTACACCAATTCTGTCACTTCGTCTGATGTAGGAAGGATTTGCAAAAAGGGACAAATGCACTCTGGATATTTTGCCCTAACTTTAGATAATACTTCACATCAAGACAATGGATATGCCATTTTGGAATTTAATATGCAGATACATTTTCTTTTTATATTCTAAAGAACTATCTTTACATATTTCTTCTTTTTACATGTTGAATTTTCAAGTTTAATTCTTGCTATTGGAAAGATCTTTAGCCAATCCAGAAGCAGTTTTCTTATTAGAAAGATTAGGCAAATTGTAGATACCAGGACAGTGTGTTCAGTCTAAATTCAAGGTATATATGTATCCTGATAATTGATTATTGGAAAAAAGATGCCGTCCCAGACCACAGATTCAAAGATTTAATAAAACTGGTCTAAACAACATGCATTATGGGTGGGTCATGCCACATTCCTCTACAGACTATGGAATTACTGCATCATAAGCATGTTAATTATTAACTCCCAGATGCTAAACCAGTTGGAGTAGTCCATAAAAAATTGCTTCATCTCTGGAATAAATATGTTGTTTTAATAATTTAAAAGATGAAAGTGAGCAACTGAAGAGTAGCACTAGCATTTATTTGTCTAAACTTCGGTCTCTAAAGAAACATGTTAATGAGAATGATAGACCCAGGAGTTTCCCTGGAGTTTGGCCTTTTGCCCCTTGAGCTCCAGTAATCAGGTTCTAATCTCACAAACTGTCAGAGAAACACAGGCCATGTAATTGTAAAGCCTCCAGGTCCAGTATCTTATAATAATGACCATTTATTTTATTTGCCATCTTGATATAATACCTAGAAAGTATATCAAACAGCATCTGGTACATGGTAACTAGTCAATATATTAGCCATCATTATTATTATTACCGGAACAGTTACATATTGGAATAGACATGAGATCTTTAAGTTCATCACACTTTAAATATTTTAAATAAAATTTACCTCAAATGACACCATTCTTAGCTTTGTATTTATTGACCTTTTATTACTTTACATATTATTCGTTATTTTCTTAAATGTGTGTGAAATTCTAAGAGGTATTTTAAAAGAGCTTTCAATTTTACAAATATGGTGCTAAATAAATGCTCAAAATATTAGTCAATCGATTATGTGTCAAGGCAAGATTTTCTTTCTCCTTCCTATGTTCTTTCTTTGACCTTCCCACCTTTGATAGATCAGTAAAGAGGCAGCCTTTATGTGTTAACCCAGAGACATGATGCTCTGCAAGGTGGTCAATATCAGGAAGAAAACTCTCTCAACGCTTTATATTTCTCTTTTATAATTGAAAAGACAAACTTTCTCCTGCAAAAAATAATTAGAATCTACTTAAGGACGTCCACTATGGAGCTGTGAATAATGTCCACTACCTTCAACGAGACGGAGTTAGGACTCGAGGTTAAGGGCAGAAGATCAGACAAGACAGAGTGCAATGTTGGGAAAAGCAAGGAGAAGGAGGTAGACCAGAAACCAAGCAGGCTTTAAGATGCCTGTCTAGGGTTCACACTATAAGAAACACGAAGTAACTTGATAGGGCAAATAATGAAACTTTATATAATTTTCATTGGACTGTGTGTTCATGACAAGATTATGTTCTTTTCAACTGACCCGAGCCTACACATTTTTCTAGATAATATGCACATAACTGAGACTTAACCATAAAATGCCATTCTTTCTAAAGCTAAAATAATTTTTTTTTGTCGATAATTGCTCTGATCCCAGAAATGAGAAAGCAGTCATTTTCCCATAGTGAAAGTTGTGTTTTTCTTAATGACAGAGATACATTTTATAAGTGTTGCCTGGTGAGTATAATTTAATAATTGTACCAAATAATTATTTGCAAAATAAAAATGTCTCCTCTTATAAATGATGCTTACAGAGATTTCAATTTCTTCCAAAACGGAATGATTTACTTCTGCTTTTTATTGAATAGAGCAGCGATTTTCAACCTTTTCTATTTCATGGCACACAAAAACTAATTACTGAAATTCTGTGGCACACCAACGAATATGTTATATTTTTTGCTGATCTGACAAAAAATATAGGTATAATTTTGATTCATTCACATTGACAGCTATTGTTAGGTTGGCTGTTGTCATTTTTTAAAAATTTGACAATCTAAGGCAAAAGAAGTCAGTGTCCCTGACTAAATAGTAAGGTATTGCAAGTTTTAAAAATTCTTACCGCACACCAGTGTGCCTGCCATGGCACACCATTTAAAAATCTCTGTAATAGAGCAACTAGGAAATTATCCTTAGACAGCTATTCCATAGACGGCATTTATCCTATAAAAGCAAAATTGTGAAGAAAACAATTTACCAGAATCAAACATTGTTCCCTTCATCTTTACTTTCCTTGTTGGCTGCAGCATTTACAATGTAATGGTTATAGTGTCAAGATCCCACTAGATTGTAATTCATTTTCCCCCTCTTACCCAAGAGCCTAAAAGCAAATTCCCAGCAAGGCATTAAGAGGCATAAAACAATTGTTGAAAAAGGAATTAGATTAGATACGAAGCCATACAGAAAAAGTTGGAGATGGGGAATTACACTTATCAAGTTGCACATAAAGAAATGTCGTCTGTGAGATCTCTAAGGAACCTGCTGTGGTTGTTTGATACACTGTGCCTAGGGTTTGGCAGGTTGCAGCATGGTTCTTGGATGCAAAAAAAATAAGTGTTCACTTATCTTGTAAAACTGGTCTCAAGGTGGAACAACTTGTCTGCCAGAGTTTATTCTTCTTTCAAGATAACTTTACTAAGTGGATTTTTCCCGAATAAATGCTGATGCTGAGCTGATGTTTTTTTCTTCTTTCTGTGTGCTCAACTGAGCTGTCTCATAAATAGGCCTCACTTCTTTCCTGGGGTTTTCAACAAATTTGTCAATGAATACCGAAGTGAGCTACTGTTAAATGGGCATTGTCTTGGAAAGGAGTGTCCAGAGAATCGGAATCGGCTCATAATCCATAACCTTCACACATGCTCTACCTTTCCTGGCTCCGGGCCCTCGAATGTGCTCAAAAGTAAAGTCAGTTTCATCTCCTCAGTGGTTTAAGCCTGTCTACATTTTAGTAAGGCCTGCAATAAATGGTGTAATTATTTAAGAGGCCAGAAGCAGTAGAAAAGAGGGAGAAATGCCAGAATTTATTAAAAAAGAAAACTTTCAAAACTGTAAAGGTTTCTCTTATTAAAGGTTTATTTTCTACCAGTCAGGGATCATTTTCTGTTTGTTTATGGGGTTATTTCTTTTACAAAGTTCACATAGGATTTTTGGCAAGGAGCCACTCAAGTATTGTTTTACTATAAACACCTTGTCATACTATCTACTTTAACACTTTTCGTTTACCGACAGGCCATCTAAAGAAATAGCAATATCAAAAGCAAAGTTCTCCTTTTTACAGTTTTTTTGTTTTTGTTTTTTTTTGGTAAGTTTTTTACTTCCCTTTTTCTTTTTCTTTTTTCTTCATCATACGTTAGTCTTTGAAGAAAAGGGTGGGGCAAGCAATTAGTAATCTCCAAATGATACAATACTATTTATTTGGAAACTAAAATATTTCTGAATTCTCTCCACTCTAATAATGGGATAAGACAATTACAGTTTTGAGACTTCTGTAACTCTTATTGTTCTAGTGGCTTTTCAAATATTTTCATGATGTGATAGCAAATAGCTTTTTGCTCAGTATACCAAATAAAGCTGACCATGAAGTTACTTACAAGGTAATTAAAAGGTGTTGGTCTGTGCTTTTATGGCTAAATATAATGTTACCTTATAATTCATGAATAAATTATACAGATGGTCTTATTTTTTAACTAGAAGCCTGGTGCACGAAATTCGTGCATGGCGGGGGGTTGTCCCTCAGCCCAGCCTGTACCCTCTTCAATCTGGGACTCCTGGAGGGATGTCCGACTGCCTGTTTAGGCCTGATCCTGGTGGGATCAGGCCTAAACAGGCAGTCGGACATCCCTCTCACAATCCAGGACTGCTGGCTCCCAACTGCTTGCCTGCCTGCCTTCCTGATTGCCCCTAACTGCTTCTGCCTGCAGCCTGATCACCCCCTAACCACTCTGCTGCCAGCCTGATTGATGCTTAACTGCTCCCCTGCCAGCCTGTTTGCCCCCAACTTCCCTCCTCTGCCAGCCTGGTCACTCCTAACTGCCCTCTCCTGCAGGGTTGATCACCTCCAAATGCCCTCCCTTGCAAGCCTGGTCCCTCTCAACTGCCCTCCCTGGCAGGCCTGGTGCCTCCCAACTGCCCTCTCCTGCTGGCCATCTTGTAGTGGCCATCTTGTGTCCACATGGGGGCAGGATCTTTGACCACATGGGGGCAGCTATATTGTGTGTTGCAGTGATGATCAATCTGTATATTACTCTTTTATTAGATAGGATAGAGGCCTGGTGCAGGGGTGGGGGCCAGCTGGTTTGCCCTGAAGGGTGTACCGGATCAGGGTGGGGTTCCCTTGGGGCGTGGGGTGGCCCGAGTGAGGGGCCTGTGGTGGTTTGCAGGCTGGCCACGCCCCCTGGCAACCCAAGAGGAGGCCTGGTATCTGGAATTTATTTTCCTTCTACAATTGAAACTTTGTAACCTGGAGCGGAGCCAAGCCTCCTGCTGCTCCCTCTGGGACAGCAGCCATTTCTGTGGCAGTCAATTCACCTTCTACAATTGAAACTTTGTAGCTTTAAGTGGGTGAGCCCGGCCAGGGTGTGCTGAAAGCTTTGCTTCCCCTGTTGCCACAGGCAACCCTGGCCTGCTCTCTCAAGCTTCATTCTGCCACCATTTGTTTGAATTTGTTTACCTTCTATAATTGAAACTTTGTAGCTTGAGTGGAGGCTTAGGCCTGCAATGGCTATGGGAAAGCTTGGCTTGCTCTGTTACCTGGGAAACCGTGCTCTCTGTGGCTGTAGCCATCTTGGATGGGGCTTAATTTGTATACTCGCCCTGATTGGCTGGTGGGTGTGGCTTGGCTGGTGGGCGTGGTTTATGTAGCGGAGTGATGGTTAATTTGCATATTACCATTTTATTAGAGAGGATTCTGAATTTTAGACCATGTTAGAAATGAAACTATCCTACAGTTTAGCAAAATGGTTTTACAATGGTCTCACTTAAAAAAAAGAAAAGGTTGCCAAAACCAGTTTGGCTCAGTGGATAGAGCATCAGCCTGCAGACTGAAAGGTCCCAGGTTCTATTCTAGTCAAGGGCATGTACCTTGGTTGCGGGCACATCCCCAGTGGGGGGTGTGCAGGAGGCAGCTGATCGACGTTTCTCTCTCATCGATGTTTCTAACTCTCTATCTCTCTCCCTTCCTCTCTGTAAAAAATCAATAAAATATATTTAAAAAAAAGAAAAAGAAAATATGCAGTGAATCCCTCCTCTTCACCTGCCCCCACCATAAACAATTCTCTCTTGTGTAAAATCTGAGTCACAAACGTATAAATCAGAAAAGTCTGGTTAGGGAATTTATTTTCCTTCTACAATTGAAACTTTGTAACCTGCTAGGGGTCACCAGCTCTGCACCCTTTCAAAATTAGGTACTATTTTTCCCACCTTTGTACTGACATTGGTCAAAGAGTGATCTGTGGCTAGAAGTAAATTGTAGATACACAATCTCCTCTTTATTCAAATAATTCTTCTCTTCCTAGTGCACTAATTACAGATATACTTAAGTTGATTCCTGGTTCTCCCCCTGAGTTTAAAAAACAATCAGGTAATGATATTGCAAAAGCTTAAAAAGGAAAACCTCAGACAAATATTATTTGAAGTGAATTAGATTGCTTCTAGCTGATACGAGTGTCATCCTGTGCACTGAAGGGCCCTGGTTTGATTCCCAGTCACGGCACATATCTAGGTCCGATGTTTCTCTCTCTCTCTCTCTCTCTCTCTCTCTCTCTCTCTCTCTCTCTCTCTCTCTCTCTCTCCTTTACTTTCTCTAGAATCAATAAAAAACATATCCTCAGATGAGGGTTAAAAGAAAAGAAAATAATTTAGGAAAAAGTCTGAGACAGAATGAATTCAAAATTTTGTTTAGCCACTCAGTAATTTCTGCAAGCCAGACAAATTACTCTCCCTACCTTGCAGAGTTCTTTCAACAGTTAAACAGGGTCACATGTAAGAATCTTTTCTGGGATCCACTGGTGGAGCTAGGCTGGAATCTTGGTAGGCCACTCACTTATTAATATACTCAGAATATTAGTCTTCAAGCTGCTAAGAGTACACAAAGGCCCCCCAAAGATTAGGATGCATGAATCATTAATTTAAAAACTCATTTCCCATATTCATTGTTTCTAGATGTACTCTTTTCTAAATTTGACCTGTTTCAGAATACTTCTTGTGTGATGAGGACAGCATAACAGCAAGGCTCCCTGTTCCACAAGTCCTCAAATTAGCTTCTCTCAGCTGACACACACACACACACACACACACACACACACACACACACACACGCACACACGAGGCATTTCTTTCACCTAACACAAATTTGTTATGATTCATTATTCAATAGTTAAAATGTTCTGGGATGTCAAAGAAAAAGTTGAAATATTGTTGTGCACAAACTCCTCTTTAATCAGACCCATCTATGCTACTGAAATGTACATTTTCAATACAGATTTACTTGTTATAGTTAATTGTAATCTATCCAAATTCCTTAACATAAATTGTTTATTTTATAAATTGACTATAACTATAGTTATTAGTTACTACTAATAACTTTACTACTAATAACTATCACTCAATCAGAAAGAATCTTCAACACTCAAGCTTTATAGTTATAAGAAATGGTTTAAGATTCAATTTTAATTTATATGCATATCTACACTAATAAAAGAAAAACATGCAAATTGACCATCCCTCTGCTACACCCACCAGCCAATCAGGAGCAAGTATGCAAATTAACCCAACAAAGATGGCAGTTAATTTGCATACTCAGGCGCGGGGTGAAGACTGAAGACAGTGTAGAAGGAAGCCAAGCACTGCAGAAGGGAGCGAAGCAGCAGAGAAGGGAAAGAGGCAGCAGAGACGGGAGGGAGTGAGGCAGCAGAGAAGGGAGGGAGTGAGGCAGCAGAGACTGGAGGGAGTGAGGCAGCGGAGAAGGGAGCGAAGCCTGCCTCAGTGGACTTCGCTCCCTTCTCTGCTTTGCTCTGGCCACAGGAAGCCCTATTCTTGCAGGAATCTTCCTGTAACGGGCCTCTAGTTTTTGATAAAGAAAGAATGAGAGAGTGATCAATAAGAGACTTTCAAGCATGAAAAATGTTACATTAGGATAACATTCTGGGGAAGTAATATAATAAAAGTACAATTTCAAGCAAAAAAAAAAAAGGATTGTTCATGAATTTTTAAAATCAATGGTGCTGAGTACCATATCACTTTGGCATTTAGAGTCCCTTTGAAACATTTAAAAGAGTGACCTAACTTACATTTTAAAATAATAATATTTACAGTATGTGGGAAATTACATCCTTTTCAGTCACTTAAACATATTATTAAAAATGTATAAGATGGTATAGAGTGAAAAAATAATTTCTCATTATATGTAAGCAATGCAAGCTAGCCTACAGACTCCTGATGCAGAGGTTAAGAGCATGGACTTTCAAATCAGAGAGAACTGACTTTAAACTGTCTCTGCCTCCTGGTTTATAATAAGCCCTGTTCAACTTTACCTTATCTGGCTCTCACCTTCCTTACCTTTAAAATGGAGATAAGACCTGATAGAATTAAATAACATGTATTTAAAGTGTTTAGAACTGTGTCTGGCTTTAAGCAGCTACTATCATTATCACCATTATTACTGCATATGAGAGAGAGAGGGAAAGAGAGGCCTCAGTGCAAACACAGATGAGCAGGATTCAAGAGTTAAATGTAGGGTTTGAATCAACATTTCTCCAAAGAAGGTATGATATACAAATGGTCAGCAAGCATATGAAAGGTTATTTAATATCATTAGCCATCAGGGAAATGCAAATCAAACCCTCAATGAGAATCACGTCACACACACTAAAATGACTAGAATAATAATAATAAAAAAAGTAAAAAAGAACAAGTGTTGGTGAAGATGTGGAGAAATTGGATTCACTCATACTCTACTGTAGGGGATGTAAAATGAAGCAACCACCATGGAAAACAATTTGGTGGTTCCTCAAAATGTTAAATATAGAATTACCATCTGATTCAGCAATTACACTCTTGGATACATACCCAAATGAACTAAAAACATATATTTAAACAAATACGTATACACAAATGCTCAGAACAGCACTATTCACAGTAGCCAAAAGGTGGAAACAACCTCAATGTCCATCAGCGTACATGGATAAACAAATTATGGTATATCCACGCAATTGAATATAATTCAGCCACAAGAGGGAATGAAATATAGATACATGCTACAGTGTGGATGCAACTGAAAAGCATGCTTACTGAAAGAAATGAGACACAAAATATCACATATTGTATTATATTCTTTATGTGAAATACCCAGAATAGGCAAATCTATAGAGACAAAAAGCAGATTAATGTATTTCAGGGACTTGGGGACAGATAAATAGAGTATGACTGCTCAGTGGGTATAGGGTCTCCTTTGTAGGGGAGGAAGGGAGGTGATGAAAATGTTTTAGAACTAGGTAGAAGTGGTCATCCCACAACACTGTCAATTTTCTGAACACTATGCAGATTTGAAACACTGCATTTTCTGTGTTGTATGTTTTATGGCAACACTTCCTCCATTATGCTTGCACCCAGTGGTTCTCTACTCGCTCTGTGTGTTATAGCAACAGAGGCAAACTTCTTTCAGCCTGAAACACACCAGGCAGTAGTAACATCCTTGAAACTCCAGCAGCCTAAGTGCAACTGCTGCCTTAAAGCCACCCAGGAGGGAGGATGAAAGATGATGGTATTTCTGGGATCACAGTTATAGCCTTACCCTGCCCCCTGACATTGCAAACAGTCAGATACCTGCAGCCAAACCATCTTGAGGGTCTTTAAGGAGTCATGCTACCTTAAAGAGGTAGATGGAATTCTCCCCTCCAAAACCAGCCCATGGGTCACAAGAAGAGCTAAGGGAAAGGGAAGAGGAAAGGCTGGAGCTGGGGGCACATGACTTAGGAGTTGAAATGGAGAGTAGGTAAGAGGATGTGAATAATTTGTTAGTTTAGTTACTGGATGCAACCTGTGGTAGGAGCTGTGTCTCAGCTGAGATTCCCGGGTGTTGATCACTGCTTTTCCATTCACTCTCTAGGTAACTTGAGGTAGGTTGCTTAATCTAAGGTTCAGTTTCTTCATCTGTAAAAATGAGCGTGATGATAAAATCTATTCCAATGGATGTTTTTGTGTGAAGATAAAATGAAACAATGCAGTTGTCCCCCAAGTTTGCCTAAAGCGAAAAATCACCAAAAGTTGTTGTTTTTTTCCCTTTGTGTGTGTGTGTGTGTGTGTGTGTGTGTGTGTGTAAATAACAAGTTCCTGGGCCCCATAACAGACATGAATCGTAAGGTCCAGGGGAGGGCCATGAGAATGGAATGGCTTTGTTGGATGATTTTTACATCTAGCAACAATGCGAAGTCGCATAGCTCCTGGCTCAAATGTCTTAGTTATTATGAGTATTCAAATATGTCAGTGCCTAAGACTAGCATTTAAATTAGGCCCCCAGGAAGTCAACATAATTAACCAAAAAATGACAAAGTCTATCCAAATGCTGTTTTCCATATTATCCCAAACAATTGACTTAATCATTTATCCCCTTTCAACAACAACAAAAAAATTGAGTGGGAAAATCAATAACAATTTAAGTTTGTGAGGAAGATGACTGTACTGGCAGCAATTAGGACATCCATTTGAGCACTGCTTTTATTTGGCAATAGGGGAAAATGTAGAAATTATAACCTATGAAAAATCTCTTCCATCTTCCTAAGTAGATTTCTCCGAAGATAATGATTATTTAAGTATAGGATTACTTCCAAGAATAGTAATCCATTGGTCTGAGGTATGCTTATGATTTTACCTGATTGAATGAAAGTCAAATGTTCCAATTATCTCGTTATTCCTACTGCATCAGTTTTGCAACTTTTGCTGATGTCCCACAGGAAGGAATACATTTTACATTGAGTTTCAGATACATAGCTATCTGAAATAATATGTACTCTTATGTCCCCTTATGACATGTAATGCATTTGGATATTTGTTCTATTCCATTCTATTTTCTTTTTTAATACTGGTTGCGATCCACTAAGTGCTTTGACAACTACTAGTTTGTCCCAAACCACTAATGGGTAACAACCTAAAATTTGAGAAGTACTGACCTAACATATGCACCAGAAGTTAATATTTTCACTGCCTCCCAAACTGAATAAAAAATAATAATCAATGGTTCACATCAGAAGTTGATAAACCCAGTTTTCAAGTCACCAAAGGGAAGAGCTGAATCAGCAATTTGGACTGTGACAGAACGTTATGTTCTCATCTGGGTCTTCCTGACTTATTCCAGCAGCCCTTAGACAGACACAACCTGGATCTCTATGTAAGAAGGCATGTTAGAAATATTTGCAGCTTTGAAGTTTACTATTAATTACAAATAAAACAGCTATCAAAGCTTGTCCATGTATGTGTATATTCTTGAGTGTGAATATGAATATCAGAGACAGCTTATGAAAATATAACCTGAGCAACATTTTCTTTGAGAGGAAATGGCCAAGGTGTGGAAAAATTGTGTCTTTATTGTTGCTTTGGTGAAAAGTTGGATCCTTTTCTTTATTATTTTATCTCTTTCCTTTTTTTCCTTTCCTTTCATAAACTGTTATCCTTAGGGTTTGGCACCAGAAATTTCCAATAGTGTGTGATGTGATAATGCTATATTTTGTTATGGCAGAGGGTTTTATTGTCACCGATACAACAATACTGGGACAAAGGATTGAGAAGTGGTTAAGTGTGTGAACGTTCAAATAAGACATACCAGGGTTTGAACTCCACCTCTTCACTTACTGGTTTTAACTTTTTAGGCCTTCAGCACCCTGTCTAACACAGGTAACTTTTTAAAACTTTTTGTGCCTCAGTTTTCTCATCTGCAAAATAGAGATACTGCACAACTCAAATTCCTTAAGAATTAGGAATTACTAAAGCACTTATAAGAGTACTCCCTAATAAATTATATACTATATCAGAATTATTGGATACAAATTTGTGACAAATACATTTTTCCGTATACTTTATGATAAAAGATTTACTTGAAGGGAAGAAAATTAGCCTACTCCTACTATTGATCCAGTGATTCTCAGTGACTCAGGTATTTGTCTGACCTCCCATTGGATCAACTGGATTTTATAGCCAGAATTTTCACCATAAAATCTAAAAGCAGGGTTATGTGTTAATTTACTAGTTATAGTATAGTTTCTGTAGACAAAAAGCATGCACTGTTCATATATATTCTGTGAAGAAGAGGAATACCAATGAAGATGTCAGTAATCAGTAAAAAATCAATAGTAAGAATATTCAGCAAACCAATTTCATTATTTGGTCAAGGCTTTGGTGGACATAAATAGTACTTTTCATAGATCAGTGATTACCTCAGTTTTTAATTAAAATATATGTGATGCATAGCATTAATATCAAGAAAATGTTAGTCAATCATTCATTTATTCATTCATGGCATAAAATATTATGCAATGATTCACACTCTCATTCAGACTGAGGCAACTTCTGAATTCCAAAATCAAATATTTTATAACATGGGTGCTAAGACCAGTATTAATGCCCACTCTAGAGGTAAACTGTGTAATATCACATTGAAACAGGACTTTACCATACATGCTTGTTTGGATTCTATATTGGGTTTGGACACAAAGCAGATGCTTAATTTGGGAGTGAAGGGTAAAAAAACCTATAAACAATAGAGAAGATTAATCACTGTGGGCTAATGAACATATCTAAATAATAGTATTAACCTTTGTCTTTCTTAAATTAGAAAATATTTGAGAATACTATAAAAACCACTACTTTAGCTACATCCACCAATAACAAAACTTAAAATTTAGCCATATCATCTTCAGACTTTTTAAAAAATGTTACAGTTGCTCTTGAATCTTTCTATGAGTCTCTCTTTAATCCTATATCATTTATTTCTTTTTCAAGAGGTGAAGAAAGAAAGAAAGAAAAAGAGAAAGAGAGAAAGAGAGAAGAGAGAGAGAAAGAAAGAAAGAAAGAAAGAAAGAAAGAAAGAAAGAAAGAAAGAAAGAAAGAAAGTCAAAAAGGCAGGAGAGAGGGAAAAAGGGAGGAACACATCTGAATTTTGTGTTTACAATTATATGAACATTTTAATATATTTCCTTCAAAGATATGTATCCATAAGCAATCCACAATATTGAATGTTTTTAAACTTAATTAATGGTGCCATATTATATGCATTATTTTATATGTTTTTACATTTGCTGAAGATTTTTTAATATTTTATCTATGCTCATATATAGAGCTATAATTTACTTATTTAGTCACTATATATTATTTTGTATAAGAATTACCACACATATTTATAGTATTTAAGATATTTGGGTTATTTCCAAATTTTTGCTATTAAAATGAATGTTACTATAAGCAATCTAGTACAAAGAGAGGGAAAAGCAGGGTCTGAAGATATGTAAATCTTCACATCTCCTTGATATTGCCAAATTCCTCTTCAAAATTGTTTGGGAGTTATCTTGCACAACATTCAGTCTTGTCACATTTTATATTATTGCCTGCTTCATACCTGTTTGGTATGAAATTATATTTCACTGTTTAAAATTGTATTTTCATAGTGATATTTAGATCACTTTCTTTGAGAATTGCTGTTTTATTTTTTATTGGGTATTCTTTGTTCTATGTTATTTAAGTGTTGTAAGTATTGTGGAGACTCAATGTTTTCATGTATATAATCAGTGGTGGCACTGATTTTAACCAAAATTAATGTGAGAAGTATGGAGGCTGCAGAATCCAAGAAGTTCTACAGCATCCAGGCTTAGGACAGCCTGTGTCTATTGCAAGCTCATCCCTCACATTCTCTTCCTTTGCTACTCTGCAAACCCATCTCCCAAAGTAGACCTATTGAGACATTTGCCTCCTGCTTACTAGCTATTTAATTAACTTTTTCATATATGACTACCTGAAGAAGGGAGTGGTTTAACCAAGACAACAATTAAACCAGCAAGGCTCAATTGTACCTCATCTATGCTGACAGACTTTAAAGGCATGTTAGTTTACCTAATTCTTGTGGTGAAGAAAATAATGTGATCATCCTTCTTAACTTGCCTCTTTCATCACCATGACTTAGTAATTGTACATGTTGCTATGTAATCAGTGGCTTAATGCTATGTAATTCTACTAACTAACCTCAATACATTTTCCTCCACTTTGTGGTACATTCCTTTTCTGATCAATACAATCCTATATTCCAAGCACATTCTTTTAGGAAAAAAACTGGAAACAAATGTTTTCTATTATTTTTGTGAGTATATATTCCTAGGAAAATTTGTCTGAATTTTTTGATACAAGAAGTTCTTGAAAACCAACATAAAATATAAATGGAACAAACATGACATATAGATGTTCTATTCTATTGTGTATATTTTATTTTTGTTCCACTCAGAATGTCAATGCATTAATTTTATTTTCTATTATCTCTTTCAATAAGTTAATAATCTATCTTTTATTTTTTAAGGAGGCTCAGTTCCTTGTTAAAATTAATAAACATCAGTTCACGTTACTGACTTTTCTGAACAGGTCACTGTCCCCATATATGGTGACTTAGTCTACTAACTCAGTGGATATTGGACTCTTCTCCATAAAATGGATATAAACATTGCTGTGCGACTGAAGAAACCACATTATTTTTACAGTGCAAAAGAATTGCTACGCTTTTGCCTCTTTTTTTGATTAATTTCATGCCTGACTCAGTCAAAGATTAAGCCTTGACACAGATTATAATTAAATATTGAAATCATGAAGTGCAAGAATGTTTAATTTTTAAAATATGAGTTTTAATTTACCGCATACAGAGAATAGCTCTGATCACCTGCAGAGATGCATTATACACTACATTGCCTAATGTAGGATGCCTGAATAAGGCTGAGCATATAGTTAAAGTAAACTAATGCAATTTACTGAACAGCAGTCAAATATTTATCCAGTTGATGAAGCAGACTTTATGTGAAACTCAGACAATAATTAAAGAGGAGCCTGGCTTAAAACATTGATTACACCAGTTTTTACAAATACGTTATCTCCTTTCCACATCTACCATTTTCCTAAATAATTCTGTATACCGGAACCACTCTGCAGTGAGCATTCTATAGCACTATAGTGAATGTATTTCTTAATATTTCACAGTATTTTAAAGCTAGCAATGTAGATTGATTGCAAAAGAAGCCTCAACTCTTGTCCTTTTCATAGCAGACCTTTCACAATCTGACTTGCAGTGCCTTCCACGGAAGGTAAAATCTATTTCCCCCCTTTTGGATCCATCTCACTTGTGACTTGGTTTGTCCAATATAGAATGTGGCAGCTATATTGTTGTGCCAGGTCAGAATAGCTGCCTCCAGAGACCGCATGCTTCTACTCATTCTCTTAGCACCCTGCCATGGGGCATGAGAACAAGCCCGGGCTGCCCCTTGGAGGATGAGAAACCTCATGGAGGCCATCCTAGAGCAGTGAGCTCACAGCAACTCCACTGTCTTACCGCAGTGAGTCCAGCTGAGATTGGCCAAGCACAAGTTAGGTCAGCAGAACCACTTAGTCTACTTGCAGACTCATGAGAAATAATGAATGGTTGCTGTCTTAAGCGCCAGTGTTTATGATAGTTTGTTAGACCATAATAGCTAATTGAAGCAGTATTTGGCAATCCAACTCAGCCTCTTCATTTTACAGACCAGATAACTGAGGCCCAGAGAGATTAAGTCCCTTGTCCACATCTGCACACGATCAGTGGCAGAATCTAGTTTAGACCTTGTATTCCCCAACTGCTCAGATAAAGCTCTTTCTATTCTACAATACTGCTTGACTTTTTCTTCTTTTTGGCATCAGAGATCAATGAATGTTTGCTAAGAGAATTAGAGTTTCAGCACAATAAAATGACATTTGTTAAAAATAATTGTAAGGATCTTATATATATTTATTATAGTCAGAATATAGATATTATCTTGTAACAGTATTTCTAACTTCTTTTTCTACTTATGTGAAGAGAATTTTGAATGACAGAATGAAGATTGTTTTCAAGTGAAATAATCCCATAATTTTCAGTCATTGTGACACTGCCATTAATCCTCACTTTTGAATATTTCTTCAATGTTAAAGTTGAAAAAGATCTTCTTAGAGTTTTGTTTAGCAGAATTAAAATTTCCTCTGAATCTCATTGCATCCAAAACTATCATTGAAAAATTACTAATAAGTAGCACATCAGAGTATCCTATATTAAGTGTTCCAGATGATGAGCATTTAAGAAACTCTTAAATGCTTACATTATACCGAATAAACAAAGGCTAAGTCCATCATATCACGGGATGGGATGGGATGAAATCTTGTTCAGTCAAATTTGCTCCTGAGTAATTTGTGTTGTTTTTTTTTTAATTTTTTTAGCAAAAAGATGTTTGGGCTTCTTTTTAGAATAGTAAATAGTTCTACTTTTACTCTCATTATACCTGCAACTTTCTTACTCTATAGCATTGGTTCTCAATCTCCAACTTATCTGAATCACAGTTTGTTAAATCACAAATTGGTGAGCTCCACCCCCGGAGTTTCTGATTCCATAAACCTAGGCTGAGGACTAATGATTTGCATTTTTATTTATTTATTTATTTATTTATTTTTAATTTCTTTATATATTAAGGTATTACATATGTGTCCTCATCCCTCCATTAACCAAGTGACGCTGAAGCTGCTGGTTGGGGACCACACTTAGAGAATCATTGCTCCATAACTGTTCTCAATTGTTGAAATAATTTGTGAAGAGTCAATCTTAGAATATGCCTCACTACAATATTTTAGTGGGAACTAACAGAAGTAAGTAAACTATATTTACAATTTACATTAGTAAGTGAATTACACAATACAAAATCCTGTCAATTAAAATCAATAAGACAATCACTACACTTCGAGCTTGAACAACCTTGACTTAGTCTACCCACGGAACAAGGGGAAATTTATCAAAAAAGAAAAATATATTGTGTACTGTCATAAGACCCATAATATTTGGAATGCAGGCAAATTAACTCAAATGATCATCCTCCAAAGGGAAGTAATTTGCCAGAGTTTTTAAAAGGTAACGAAATGCCTACTTCCAATCCACAGTCTTTTTTTTAATGAGAGTATTCACATACTTTCCATGACAGCTTCTGCTTTCCATCACTCATCTCTTTGTGAAAATAGTCCATTTCTGGCTTACGGACTGTATGTTTGGGCTTAGTCCAGAAATGAACTTCTTGAAAGCTTTATAAAAATAATTTCAGTTGTTTTTAATTCCTGACTGCTTAAAATAAAGAAAACAAACTATAACAAGGGTAGTGAGATTTTAATTGCATCTTTTTTTACATTTAAATATCAGATAACTTCCTAATGGACCTCTACATATCTATGTCCTTTATAAGAAATCCCATACCTTCCTCAATTTTAAAACACGGCTGAGATTTTAAAAAGATTGGCGTCTGAAAATGTCCTCCGAGGAAACACACACAAAAGCATATGTGTGTCCAGAACTCCTGAGTATGCACATTTAAGAGGCGCCAGCCAACTCGATTTTTCTTCTTCTATAAACATGCCTCACTGGGTATTCAGAAAGCCTGCTTTGTGAGGGGCTCATGCAGTATTGTTTATAATTTTTATCAGTGTGGTTATTTTCCCACCACCTACTTAAAAGCTCATTTCCCCCTGTTTCTCTACTTCGTTGAATCTCCTCATCAGAAAAATGATGTAAACTGAGCTAACCTGAGGCACTGGGCAGAGGAGATTTCTTTACCTTTCTGTACTTCACATTGAACATTGTCTCAGTCCACACTTTCCTCATCTTTTAAACTGATGCTATGCGAGGGGTGAAAGTTCCTGGGTGCAGAACAACACACAGGGATTATCCTGAAATGAGATCCCAGACAAGGAAAGACTTCTCAGGGAAAGTTAGTCTGATTCTAAACATCACTTTCCTCTTCATAAATTCAATGGGTTATTTAATAGCTGATCATATTCACATACTTTTTATGTTTAGAGACAGCTTCTAATAACTTCTAAATACAGCCTCTGCATTTGCATCATTATTATTTATGGTTAAATGTCTTTTAATACTGAGCAGGTTTTCCCCTCATTCACAGACATGGAATTTCTAGCTGCAAATGTTTCAACTGCTTTGTTAATATTTCCCAGTTAACTCCAACTTACAGTGATTCTTTGAACGCATTTGGACTTAGTTTTGTTATTATTTTTGTTATTGTTGTTAATCCTTCACCAAGCATATTTCTCCATTGATTTTTAGAGAGAGTGAAATGGAGAGGGAGAGACAGAGAGAAACATCAATGTGAGAGAGACACATCGATTGGTTGCCTGCTGCATGCACCCCGACTAGGACCAGAGAACCTGCAACCAAGGTACATGTCCTTGACCAAAATCCAACCAAGGACCCGTCAATCTACAGGCTGACGCTCTATCCACTGAGCAAAACTGGCTAGAGCTAGTTTTGGTGTTGTTCCTTTTATATTTATCTTATACTAGAGGCCTGGTGCACAGATTTGTGCACCGGTGGGGTCCCTCAGCCTGGCCTGTGGGGATCGGCCAAAACTGGCTCTCTGACATCCCCCAAGGGGTCCTGGGTTACAAGAGGGTACAGGCCAGGCCAATGGACCCCACAGGTGCACAATCAGGGCCAGGGAGGGACTGCAAGGGAGGGGGGGCTTCAGGGTGTGTCCAGCCCTTCATGCCCAGTCCAGACCCCAGCAGCAAGCTAACCTACCAGTTGGTGTGTGTGCCCCCTAGTGGTCAGTGCACGTTATAGTGACTGGTTGAAAGGTTGAATGTCGGACACTTAGCATATTAGGTTTTTATTATATAGGATGATCTTGTGATGCTGCCAGCTAACTTTTATAGACATTGGTTCTAGCTACCTAATTAAATTGTAAGTGCCCTGAGGTCAGAGACTTCACAGGGATTTGAGGTGTCACTGTGCCTTGTACATGAAGGGCACTCCATTAAAATGGATTAATGGGAGATATATGGGAGATGTTGAATCACCCTTTAATTTGAGGGTGGGGATGGCTGGAATGCGTGAAAATGAGATCAAAACACCTAGAGAACAGTTTCCCAACTTAGTTATGGATTTCTTTGGCCCAATGCAACCCTGGGTCAGGAGGCTGGTTGTCACAGGGGATAGGAGCTAGGCCATGATCTATAATAATGATTTCTGGCTGAAGAAATGGCAGTTAAAAGCAATAGCTATTGGAAGACACCAAGGCAGAAATAACTACCATGGACTAACCAACCATTTCAATGTCCCTGAGTGACACTGAGTCTGTAAGGTAGGAAAAAGGTGTGCCCAAGAAGGAAAGGCTGACTCTGAGACTAGGAATGCACAAACACATCAGATGTTGTGCAAGAAGGAAGCTGCAAATGACGCTGAGGACTTCATTTATGCCAAGTCATCATCTCCACAGGGACTCATCCACACAAAGCACCCACTGCACTACCTTCCAGGAGCAGTACCTGTCCTGTCTGGTCAGATGTCCAACTGAGCCTCCAACTTGTCTATTTCTTGTTAGTTATGTATGAAATAAATTTCCCCTTTAAAATCAAACAGTGATAGTTGCAGACAGAAGCTGTAGGCAAATTCACTAGTCATTTCTCCACCAAAGGTCAACTTCTCCTAAGCTGAAACATTCTTTAAGGAATAAATTAATGCATTACTACAATTATACTTAAGATAATCTTTTTAAAATTTATACTGATCTCTAAGCTTACTTCTCCCCACCTTTCCACACCCCTATCTGCCACACACACCTATTTGTATGTGACTATGACTTAGTGCTTATACCATCTCATATGTGTGGTGGAGGGTAATGCAGATATTACATCTTGGAACTGAATAAGACAGATCCAAGTTTCAGTTCCATCATTTACTACTCAGAAATAAATATATATGTATAAGTGTACATACATGTTTATTCCACATCTATGTTTCTTAGTTATTAACTTACTTTTCTATATGTACTTTTAGAATTATTATATACTAAACTGTTATATGAAATATACATAAGAGTTCATGTCTTCAAAAATGGTATATGCTGAAATAGAAGTCTACACTGTCTTACTATGTTTAAGCATGCCAACTCTTTAACTATGTGCATAAATGCCACAAAACAATTCAGAAGCCTAAGTGAAGAATGTTATATCCAAGTCAAACAATTGCAGGAACAGAGGTTAAAAGAAAATAATTACACTCAAGAGAATTTGGACAGGATATCAATAAAAGCACAGGCCGTAAAATCTTCAGTGACCCAAACAGTTAGGAAATTGCAACCAAGAGCTGCAACTTTCATCCAGTGAGAGACCCTTTCCTCAAGCTTGATAGTTTTAATCCTCAGATTCTGACATGACTTAACCCAAATGGGTAGAATGGGCAATGGTGACTGACCCACATACTAATTAAATAGAAGTAAAAGTGGGAGTATCCCTATTCTTTCCATATGAATGAGTATTTTAAGATTTATGCAAGTGTGGAGAAAGAATTCTAAACATTGGACCAAATACCTCTGTTAGGACCACCATGCTGGAAAACTCCAGAACATGCCATTTCTACGGCAATGTAGGTGGACTTCCTTCTCTCATGAAAGTGGCCATGAAGGCTACACAAAAAGGCCTGACTTTGGTTCTAGTGCTACAACTGCCACTTACCAGTTATGTGAACTGGACAAATCGTGACACATTGCCGAGTTTCTATACCAAGGCTTTTTAGTTTATTATGTGTGTGGTGGATCCTTTTGATAATTTGATAAAAAAATTACCATTGCTTTCTCAGAATGAGGTTTTCAGTTGCATAAAATAATAGAATTTGAAGAATCCAATTATTATTTTTTTCTGATGCACTAGTAACAGTGCTCCTTTATTATCATACTAGAGGCCTGGTGTACAAAATTTGTGCACAGGTAGGGTCCTTAGGCCTGGTCGGCAGTCAGGGCCAGTTGGGGCCTTCCTTCCCCCGGCTGTGGGCTGCAGGCTGCTGGCTGGGGCCTTCCTTCATTCCACACTGCCCCCTAGTGGTCAGCGCATGTCATAGAGAGTGGTTGAACTCCCAGTTGGTCGAAATCCCGAGGGGACAATTTGCATATTAGCTTTTTATTATATAGGATTATAAATCATTAGAGTCCTGGCTAGTGTAGCTCGGTTGTTTAGAGTGTCCTCCCAAACAACAAAAGGTGGTGGGTTTGATTCCCAGTTAGGACACATACCCAGGTTGCAGGTTTGATCCCTGGTTGGAGTGCATAAGGGAGGCTACTGATGGATGTTTTCCTCACACACCAATGTTTTCCTCTCTCTCTCCTCTCTTTTTCTTCCCCTTCCTCTCTCTTTAAAATCAATGGAAACATGTCTTCAGGTGAAGTTTAAGAACAAATCATCATCAAGAGACAGATCTCATAAATATAATTTAGATGAATATAAACAATATTTTGAGATATCTGCAATAACTGTGATGTGATATGAAAATGTGTCATATCTATTGATGACAAAATGATAGGTACCTGTAATAATATTGTTTTTTGTTGCTACATTCTTTAAAGAAGTAAATGTTAAGTTTTTGTTAGGGGTTAGTGAAAATGAGATGTAATGTTTTTTCCATTCAAGCTCAATGACTCCATGAATTTCATACATTGAATCCATGTTAAGAAAATTTACTCTTTATTCTTTTATGTTGAAAGGGGAAACAATTGTCTTCCAGAACTAACTGAGCTTTTACAGGGTCAAATTAGACAAAGTTGATTTAATAAATATTTAGTGGGAAATGTCTATGTGCCAGGCACTGTTTTGGGTCAGGGGATGCACTAGTGAACAAACGAGATGTTGTCTAGTGGAAGAAAAGTTCTAGTTATGGATGGTAGACTTAATATATTTCTAAAGGATTGCATATGTATTGTCAGGAGGTAATAAGGAAAGTAAACTGGAGTAAGATGTGAGGTGAGGAGAAGCCTCTGTGCTAAGATGCCACTGGAGCAGAGATGGGAAGAAGTAAGAGACAGGAGTCATGGGGACACAGGGAAAAAGGTGTCTGCAAATAATAAAGTTTTTAGTATCACCCTTTGTCTGGCAACAATCACTTAGCAGGGAATAAAATGAAATACAAGCCCCCAATTGGCCCCCCCACTCTGATTAGGGGCAGGGCCTGCTGGCCAACCACCCATAGCCTGTTCCCCAGGCCACTAGCCCCAAATTGCCCCCTCCACCCCATTCTGGGATGGGGCCAGCTGGCCCACCACCAACAGCCCTTCCCAATGGCTGGCTCAACCCCCAATCAGCTCCCACCACCTTGATCTGCCCGTGACCCCTCCCCCCAGCCATCTCCGCCCCCGATTGGCCCTCCCCACACCAATCGGGGATGGGGCTGGCCAGCCAACCTCCCATGGCCCCTCCCCCAGCCACTGACCCCCAATCAGACCCCCCACCCCATTCACCCTTGGCCCCTCCCCCGAGCCAGCCTGGCGCTGATCGGGCCCATTCAGGGCGGGCTGGCCTGCCAACTTCCCACCGTCTCCTCCTCCTGATAGGCCCGGCCCAATCCACCCTGATTGGGGCAGGGCAGGCCGGACACCACCCATGCACGAATTCATGCACTGGGCCTCTAGTATGAATATAATTTCTTTGGTTAATCTCCGCCCCCTATCAACACCCCCTCTATTCCCTCCTTCCCTCTGAAATTCATCAGTTTGTTCCCTGGTTCTATGTCTCTGGATCTATTTTGTTCATCTGTTTATTTTGTTCATTAGATTCCACATATGAGTGAGATCATGTGATACTTATTTTTCTCTGACTGGCTTATTTCACTTTGCATAATAATCCCCAGGTCAATCCATGCTGTTCCAAATGGTAACAGTTTCTTCTTTTTTTTTACCTCCCCATAGTATTCCATTATGTAAATGTACCACAGCATTTTTATCCACTCATCTGCTGATGGACACAGGCTGTTTTCAATCTTAGTTATTGTAAATTGTGCTGCTATGAACATAGGGGTGCATATATTCTATTTGATTGGTATTTCTGGTTTCTTATGCTATATTCCTAGAATGGGATCACTGGGTCAAAAAGAAGTCCCATTTTTAATTTTTTGAGGAAACACTACCCATACTAGAGCTTTTGTTTGCTGACAATTTTTATATTATGCCTTCAATTTCACCAGTAGTTGTGGACTTATTCAGGTTTTCTGATTCATTCTGATTGACTCTTGGAAGATTGTATTTTTTTAGGAATATGTTCATTTTGTCCAGCTTATTGGAATAAAGTTGTTCATAGTATTTTATTATGATCCTTTGAATTCCTGTGGGATAAGTTGTTACTTTGCCTCTTTCATTTCTGATTTTATTTGGGTCCTCTTTCTTTGTTTCTTGATAAATTTGGCTAAAAGTTCATCAATCTTGTTTATCCTTTCAAAGAACTAGCTCTCAGTTTAATTGATATTTTGTATTGTGTGTGTTGTGTGTGTGTGTGTGTTTTGTCTATATGTTATTTTGTTCCACTCTGATCTTTATTATTTCCTCCCTTCTTACTCTGGGCTTTTATTGTTTTTCTCTTTCTAATTCTTTAAGTTGTAGGGTTAGATATTTTAGCAGAAGTTTTTCTGACTTTTTGACAGTGGCCTATAGTGCTATTAACTTCCCTCTCAGGGCTGCTCTCACTGTGTCCCATAAACTCTGGGTTGCTATGTGTTCATTTTCATTTGTTTCCATTAAGTTTTTTATTTCTTATCTTAATCTCTTTGGTGAGCAATTCATTTTTTAATAACATGCTATTTAGCCTCCAGGTATTTGAATGTTTTTGAGTGTTTTTATTATAGTTGATTTCTAATTTCATGCCATTGTGATCTGAGAAGATGTTTGATATGATTTCAATATTCTTAAATTTGTAGAGACTTAGTTTGTGTACTAACATGTGGCCTATCTTTGAAAATCTCCCATGTACACTTGAGAAGAATGTATATTCTGGAGCTTTGTGTCCATCTCTCCCTTAAAGTCCTCTAAAAGTGTTTGTATACATTTGAATGCTCCTGTATCAGATATATATATATATATACCAGAGTTATATCCTCTTGCTGTATGGACCCCTTTAGGATTATGAAGTAGCCTTCATTGTCTCTTGTTATGGTCTTCACTTTGAAGACTATTTTGTCAGATATGAGTATTGCTATACCAGCTGTTTTTGGTTTTTTTCTCCCATTTACCTGGAAAATGTTTTTCTATCTCTTCACTTTCATTCTGTGTGAGTCTTTTGTTCTGAGTTGAGTTTCTTGTAGACAGCATATATATAGGTCATGTTTTCTCACCCATTCAGGTACTCTATGGCTTTTGATTAGAGCATTTAATACATTTACATTTAAGGTTATTATTGATAGGTACTTATTTGTTGCTATTCTTCCTCCCTGTATCAAAGCTATAGCCTTATTTGAGAACTTTGTTTCTATTGATTTTATTATACACTTTTTTTTTTTTAGCACATCTTATTTCATTTCAGGCAGTATATTTAAACAAATTAATAATAACCCTATAGGACACTACCTATGATTAACCTACTTTACAGATAAGAAAAAAGAGTCTCAGAAAGATTAAATGAATTTCCCACATTTACCAAGTAAAAAAAGTAGATAGCAGGAGCAGGATTTGAATGTAGCAAATATTATACATAAATCTATCTGCCTACCTACCACATTATACTGCTTCCTGAAAATAATCCTGTTCTTTGACAGGAGAGCAACCTATCTCAAATACCTATTTTAAATGTTGCTAAAGTACTTTAGAAATTTATGATTATGATCATTTAGTATTAAATGATAAAAGTTTGCATTGCATTCATTAGGGCAAATGTTCAAAGAACAAAAAGCTGAGCCACAAAGGGGTCAGCAAAAGAGAAAGAAATTTCTGACTAGGGATAAAATAGTCATTCAGGAATCCCATTGGAAAATAATAGTGTCCATAATCTTTCTCTTTTTAATATCTATTTGTGATTACCAAATAGTAAATTAAAAGCAATTCAGAAAGCTAATCAGAGGTTCTCACAAAACAATCTAAGTCTTTTTCTACAATTTAAAGAAAGTAACCCTGGACTCCTGGCTATAGGGGAAGCTTCAGTGGGGAGTGTTGGTTCAAGTCTGAAAAGGGCAGAGATCTCATCAAGTAAACAGGAGTAAGTAGATAGAATGGGAAGAACACAGTTATTTCCTTTTAATGAAAGCTGGCATTTTTTTTTTTTTAGAATGAGACTAAAATACAATATTAGATCCAACTTATATTCTATCTGAAATTATTTTTCTTTCAGAATTTGTTTTCTTGCTCTTAAACTACTCCTCTCCTCAGGAGTATACTGCAATAGCTCCAATAAGAGATTGTTACTATAGGCAGCCATCATTTGGAGTTTGGGCCTGGCTTGCCACTTCAGAGGGGTGGCTATGCAGGGGTTGCACAAATGATAAAGGCATGCCGGGATCCAGGAATGCCCCGCAGACTCCAACCAGCTCCATGGATTGCAGGTGCAGTGTTCAGTGTCCAGAGATGGGCAGAAGGCTGCAGCATCACCAGGCTTCCTGACGGTGGGCACTACAGCACTCTCTCCCCACAATCACAGACAGTTGGGAAGCATAGGAGTCTCCCCAATTGGCCAAGATGGTGCAGGGGAAGCTTCTTACACTGAGCACACCAAAATCTAGAAGGAAGAATGGACTGTGCTCAATCACTCCAAAAGTTAGCAAGATAATTGGATGTTTTTAAAAAGCCCTCTCTCCCTAACCCTATAAGAATGTGGAGCTTGAGCAGGAAGGGGAGATGGTCTTTGAGGTAGTCCACTGTTCTCCGGAATCTCAGCACCTGAATAAAACCTTTTTCTTTTTGCACTAACACCTGCCTCATGAGTTTGGGTCAGGCAGCCAAACCTGCATTTTTTGCTTACAGTTTTTGGCAACTCCACTGGAAAAGCATGAACCTCGGTAAGTCCTAGAGGGACTGGGCAGGGGTCCCAACCGCCTGTGGCAAGTCAACCATGGGAATGGGACTGAGAGCTTTTCTTGGGGAATTTCCCTGCACTCATTTTCAAGGCATCAGCCACCAGAAATGCTTGGCTGCTGAAAGAAGATGGATTTCTAGGGAGCAGACAGACTCCAAGACGGGGTAAGTTGAACCAGTGTGCCTACTGGGAAACCTCTATCCCTGCTGCTTGGGCTTCGTGCCACTTGGGCTTCGTGCCACTTGGGCTTCGTGCCGTTTGGACTTGGTGTTACTTGGACCCATTTGCCGTTAGGACCAATTGTGGTGCCAGTTGACAGGCTATCCATGCAGCGTGGGCTTTGTGCCATTCGGGCTTCATGCGATTTGGGTTGGGTCGGAACTGCTTGCGGTACTGGTTGGCAGGAGCTGAGATGCTAGGACGTAATTGTGAGCAGACATTTAGATTAAAAACATTCTGGATCCAAGTTTTGTTCATAGGATCCTAGCTTGTGTGGGGTCTTCCTATGGTATGATTTTTGTGCCCGCAGGGGTCGTTCTGTTTTGACTCCTGAAGATCGCCAGGCCTGAGGAACAAGAAAATTAAAGCACACCACATTTTTTTTTTTTTTTAAAGAAACAGTGCGGAGAAACCAAAAAGAGAAAGGCCAATTAAGTGCCAACTAATGTACCTATTGAAAAGAGGAGGACCATTGAGGAAAGGACTGTCCGGAACTCAAAAAGCAAAAAAAAAAAAAAAGATAAACAAATAATAATAAAAATTAACAAAGGATAGGAAACTTTTGCTGAGAAATATTTGAAAGGACAAAACTGGAGGCCTAGCAGCTCCCATAGATACTTCCTGACCTGTTACTATTTCACCTCACTGCAGGAGCCCTGGGGACAATTGATAGTGGGTGTCAAGGTAATTGACTTCCTCATAGATACAGGGGCTGCATACTCAGTGCTAAATATAAAACTAACCAAGAAAAGTTTAGCTGCAATGTTGGCTACTGTAGTGACCATACAATTACCAAAACAGGCATTCCTTCAACCTCTAGAAAGCCAGCTTGGGGATCAAAAACGTATGCATAGTTTTCTCTACATGCCAGACTCTCCCAGTGTATTCTTCTTCAAAGAGTTACTTTGTAAATTGCATATACAAATAACTTTTTTGCCTGAGAAGCAGCAATTATGTTTAGAAGTCTTGCCAGAACATGTTATCCATCTCCAGGTACTCCTGGCTTGCCTGAAAGAACCCAGAGGTAAACTTACCCACCCCAGATCTAGGAGCAGGTTGATAGAACTGTTTGGGCTGACAGAATTCCAGGAGGGTGGTTAATATCCAACCTATAAAAATGAACTTAAAAGAAGGGGCATAGATCCCACAGGAGAAACAATACCCTCTTCTCCCCTTAGAAATAAATCTTTAGAAGGAATTCAACCAGTATTGCAGAAATTTTTAAATTCAGGATTAATTCAGCCATGCCCGTCTCCTATAACATCCCCATTTTGCCAGTCAAAAAGCTTCAGTCATGAATATCGATTTGTATAGGATCTTACGGCTATAAATAATGTTGTCCAGGACATTCATTCTATGGTTCCCAACCCTTATACTTTGTTGATTACAGTGCCCAGGATATCAAATGGTTTTCAGTCATAAACTTGAAGTATGCTTTCTCCTGCATCCCAATAGATGAACAGGCTCAACTATTATTTGCTTTGGAATGGCAGGACCAGAAACTAAAGCCACGTGCCAATACTGTTGGCCTGTATGGTAACAAGGATTTAAGACTTTTCTGACCATGTTTGGGGAAATAGTAGCAAAAGATTTAAGGGATATTCAATTGTAACTGGGAATTGAGGACTGCTAAACACTATCACGATTGTGAAGTATTTGGCAAAGAGAGGATGTAAAGTGTCACACCTCACAAGGCCCAGACTTGAAAAGAGGAAGTGGCATACTTTGGATTCCAATTGAATCAGGGAACTAGAAGCTTGATGGCTGGTTAAAGACAAGCCATCACTACAATAAAAATCCCAGAGAACTGGAGGCAGCTTACTGGATTCTTAAGGGTAACAGGGTTTTGCCAAATTTGGATTTCAAGCTCTGGCCTTATAGCAAAACCATTGTATCATTCTTTGAAAGGACTAGACTCAAACCTCTTGAATGGACAAGAGACTGTCAGGCAGAATTTGATACCTTGAAGGAAAAACTAGTTTCGGTCCCCATGCTAGGATTGCCCAATTTGCAGAAACCAGTCAAATTATACATTCATAAAAAGCAAAATATTGGACTTTGGGTACTTATCCAGATCCTGGGAAATACCCCTCAACCTGTAAAACTATCTCTCCAAGAAACTAGATCACATGACAAAAGAATGGTGTCCTTGCCTTTGGGCAATAGCAGCCACTTATGACATCTTACATAAAGTAGAGAGAGTCACTCTAGGGCAACCTACTTTGTTTTTTTGTCCGACAACAGATCCTAACCCTGTTAGAACAGAAAGGAGGTAGTGGCTGACAGCAGGGTGCATGGGGAAATATAAGGCAATTTTATGAAACAACCCAAATGTTACCCTACAAACTACCACTACCTTAAAACCGGCCACCCTACTCTCAGACTCAGAGAGAGGCTCAGACCCACACATGATTGTTTAGGAATCACTGACAGTTTATTCCAGCAGACTGGATCTATTGGACCAGCTGCTGACAAGGGCCCTCACGTACCAAGGACCATGCAAAAGATTATCCAAGCCTGTCAGATATGTGTCAAAAACAATCCTAAAATAGAACGCGCTCCAACAAGAAAAGGAGTATAATATACTAATAAAGGGATATGCCTATGTGAGAACTGGCAAGTTGACTTTACACAGATGCCTAAAACTATAGGAAACTTTAATTTTTATTAGTTTTCGTAGACACCTTTTCTGGATGGGTAGGGGCATACCCCATTAGAACTGAGAAGGCATCTGAGGTAGCGAAATTTTTACTCAAAAAAATAATCACCAGGTTTGGACTTTCTTACAGCATTCAAAGTGGCAATGGACTGTCATTCAATTCAAAAACCTCCCTAAAGATAGGTCAGGCCCAACAGATTCAAAGGAAACTACATGCATCTTGGAGACCCCCATCCTGCAAGAAAGACTGAGAGAATGAACCACACATAAAAGAAAACCCTGATGAAGATATGCCAGAAACACATTTGGAATGGGACTAGGAACTCTCTAGTGCCTTGTTCTGGATTAGGGTAGTGCCCCAAAGTGGGCTTAAATTAAACCCTTATGATATAGCTTATGGAAGACCCTTTCAAGTTCTGTTTTAGGAATACCTCCTTTAGATTTAGAATATGAATCAAAAATCAAACAATATATACAACACTTAGGGCAAACACTAACAAGTTTGCACAAGTTTGCTCATTACAGATCTGTCTACCTGTCTGATGAGCCCTTCCACCCATTCCGGCCGGGAGGCCGAGTTTTACTAAAGACCTGGAAGACTCAAGGTCCTGAGCAGCAGTGGGCCAAGCAATGGGCCGGTCTCTATGACGTCCTGCTGACAACGTAAAGCAGCGCCACCTGAGGAGGACTCAGATATTGCTGCTGCTGTTGATATTTCAAGGGAAAGCTGGACCTGCACTCGTGAAAGAAATGTACAACTTCTCTTTTGGAAAAGGACAGTGCCTCCCAGAACTAAGGAACAAAGTTGCTTTTTATCTTATTATTGTTCATTGGAAATTGCTGTACTTTATGCTTGTGCTTGGACTACCAATGCCTTTCCTAGACAGTGGCTTCCTCAGTAAATTATTTCCACTGTTGGGGGTGCCACTCAATGCCCCACTCAGAATTAGGTCACGGGGACCCTGTAGTCTCTCCAGTCTGACCTTATTGCAAGTCCCCTAGCACTACTAGGCACACCCCTCACTAAATGCTTGATTGTTGACATAATAGCTCTCACTTTGGAAGGCCATCTGCAACGCTGCCTCTTAAAAAATAGGAAGCAGTCTACCGGCTTCGCCTGTTCAGCAGTTCCATCTTCTAGACCAGGCGTCCTCTAACTACGGCCCGCGGGCCACATGCGGGTGTTTTTGCCGTTTTGTTTTTTTACTTCAAAATAAGATATGTGCAGTGTGCATAGGAATTTGTTCATAGTTTTTTTTAAAACTATAGTCCGGCCCTCCAACGGTCTGAGGGACAGTGAACTGGCCCCCTGTTTAAAAAGTTTGAGGACCCCTGCTCTAGACACTGTGTATGCTGCCTTCCAAAGACAGCAAGCCTGCTTCCTCACATAAAGGCTTTCCTCCCTTCTTGACCCCCTTTTCCTTTAGCAGATAGTAAGAATATCTGGACCTGAGGTTAGGTAAGACTATACCCCTTGAAGAAACTACAGAAGATGAGACCTTTATCCATTTATCCTTATAAGATTACTAGGGTCCAGAGTTTTGAAATGGGAATTGTTACTGTAGGCAGCTGTCAGTTAGAGGGGCAGTGGCTGGAAATTTCAGAGGGGCAGGCTGTGCGGGAGCTGCACGGAGGACGCAGGCACACCAGGATCCAGGGGCTCCAGCAGGTTCACCTGGATGTGTGTGCACCATGTCCAGCATTGGGAGGCAAGCTGAGGGCTGTCGCCTCTCCAGGCTTCCTGGTGGTAGGAGTATCCACCATTGGCCAAGATGGCACAGAGGGAGGTTCTTACACCAAGCGTGCCAGAAGCTAGGAAGATGAATGGACAGGAACCAAGCCTCAGACAGCTAGAAAGATGAATGGATAGGGCCTGAGTGCTCTGAAAGCCAGAAAGATGAATGGACAAGACCGGAGTATGCCAACAGCTAGCCACACTAATTGGATAGAAAAAAGAGCCCCCCCACCTCCCCCCATTCCTGTATGAACCGGGAGCTTGAGCAGGAAGGGGAGATGCCACCTGAATCAAACATCTTTCCTTTTGTCCTGGCACCTGTCTCACAAGAGTGGCTTCCACTGTGGCAGGCAGCCTTACCTGCATTTTCAGTTATAAGATGACAAAAGCCTGAAGAATGTCAATAACAGTGGAGATGGTTGGTAAAGAAAAAAAAAAAGAAGATATGTGATAATTAATAATGGGAGAGGAATGGAAAGAGGGCAGGTGTCAAAGGGAAAAGTACAGAATGGCTTTGGTTTATGTCATGAATGCTAATTGGGTGGTGTGTTACAAAAAGGTAATGAGTGTAAGAGAACCAGAAGGAAGGCTGTGAGCATACATTTGAATGTGTTATTAACTTGGAATTGCATTTTTTAAAATATTATAAGTTTGGGAGATCAACATGACAGTAACTTCGGGCAATTGGATGTGTAGGTCTGGAATTCAGCAGAGACATTTTGAACACACACACAAAACATCTAGTTCGAAATAGAGCTTCCGGAATCATCAGCGTGTGGACAAAGACAGACAATTTCACTAAACATTTGAGGGATGTCCAGAAAATTAGAGAGAAAGGAAAGTGCAATGGGGTCAATAGAGAGGCCTGAAGAGCCAGGAGAGCACAGTGTCAGATGCCATGGAGAAGTCAAGTAAAGATTACTGGTAGGAGGCTTAGAGGTCAAGAATCAGTGCATTCGAGTCCTTGGTAGAGCAGTTGTGTTGATGTGATGACAGAAAGTCTGAAGGGCATGTAGTGGGAGATAAAATTAGAATATACCTTATTCTACTCATGAAATGGATGATTCAATAATAAGAGAGTAGTTACATCTAGTCCAAAAATGGAAAAGTTGAAATTATCTGAAAAAGAATCATCGATGAGTAAGTACCTAAAAGAAACCAGAAGGAAAAGGACCAAGAACATGGATAAAAGGATGATCATTAAAGAGGAAAAACAGGTGCTTCGTTTCTGAGGCTAAGTAAGCAGTGATTCACAAAGCAAGCAAAGAATGCGTTATGGATTTGTAAGGCCATGGTTTTGCCTGACAAAATGATTGGAGGATCAACTGGCACTAAGTAAGTGGAAGCAAGGAATTCATGAGACACAACAAAGATTGCTCTATGTTCATACAACTACCAAATGTCCTAAGAGACATTCATGTGGGTGAATTATTCGTGATGGCAACTGCTGCACAATTAGTATCAATTGCCTCTGAATGGCTTTAACACAGACAGATTTTTCAGGAATACAACTAATGTATAATTCAAGGGAAAGCTGATTTAGGTTTTCTTCAGATACTTACCAAGAGTTGGTCATAGATTCTGAAATTCACATGATCAATAAGAAATACAGTTAGCATTATGCTAAGTAAAATAAATCAGACACCAAAGGTCACATGTTATAGGGTTTCTTTTAGATGAAATATCTAGAATAGGTAAATCCATAGAGAGCACTTTCTTGAGTTGATGTTTTACTTTGGGTCTAGGTAGCTAAGCTGGGTTAACCAGCTGCAGTCTGAAGCCACTCAACCCAGTGGATGTTTTCTAAAAGAAAAATCAGACTTGAAATTGGCTTTGAAAGGGAAAAGAATATGCTGACAAATGGTGTGTCATATACTGAGAGGAGGCGGTGTCATCCACTAGATCCTCCTAAAGGAGGAAAGGAGTGATTTACTGGCCTAAGTTGCTACAAGAAGACACAGGTGGAACTGCTTTCTATCACTCAGTCAATAAAATTATATTGAACTGCTACCATATGTCAGGCACAGAGCCATGCCAGGCACACAGCGAAGCAAGGCCTGGGGACATGAAGGAAATACTCTAAGGGCTCGGAGGAGCGCTTGGCTTGGCGATGGAAGTAAACAATTAAAGGTAGGAAGTGATGCCAATGCTAGATTTGAAATACTCTAAGGCCCTTGCTACTCAGAGTGTGGTCTGGGGACAAGCAGCTTTATCATTCCTGAGAGCTTGTTAAAAAACACGCACAGAATCTCGGCTGTACCCAGAGTATAAAACAGAACCTGCATTTTAACAAAATCTCCAGCTGATTTACATACGCATTCAGTTTGAGTAGTGCTGCTCTAGGGGGTTTCAGCTTTGGGCTGGGCTGTGAAGAAAGGCCCGGGTTCCTCATATTGTTGAAACCAGACAACCAATGGGTCCAGGCTGCCTGTCACTACTTGAACCAATCAAGCAGAGTCAGGGTTGAAGCCTGCGTGCACGCTTATTCAAATAATCCCAGCAGTATGGAGAGAGCAGCAGGTCATCCCCGGAAATCTGCTCTACCCCTACCCATCAGCCAGCTGCTTATATGGAGTAGAAGGACAAAGATTACGTGGGAAAGTAGGAATTACAGGCATGGGGAAGTAGGCAAGGTATACCAGGTTACAGGCAATGTGGGCTGCGGGGGAGGGGGCAGTCGCAAAGGTGGGCACCTCCAGGACCAGCTTACAGGCCACGTAGGTTGGGGATAGCAAAAAGCTGGTGCCTGCGGGACCAGATTGTTTCAGCGACAAGGCTGTCAATCTTTACATGATTATAGGCAGTTCTCAGAAAAGGAGGGTGGCTTCATTCTGATGTTGGCACCCACGTCCCTGGGCACACAAATCTCCCCCAGGTGAGAATGTGCTTTTTCTAATCAGAACAGAACAGTCACGGTTAACAGAGCATGATTAATATTTCTTATAATTATTCCTAGTCCACACTATTCTATTTCTGCCCCTAACATTGTGTTTCTTTTCTTAAGAGCCTCTGAGTTTTGTAAAAGTAACTTGGTATTTCCCAAGCATTAACTCACCCGACTTTAGGAAACACTGCTCTGTCTCCGCGAGGTAGTGGCTATTTAACAGCAGTTTGAGGTTTGCCGGTTACTGAGTGATAACTTTGGTATCGGGTGGATTGATTGGTTAATTACAGGCAAATGCAAGTGTTTTGACTGGGCTCTGAAACCTATTTCCCACATGTGAGCTGAACACTGGGAATGCAAAGATGAATTAGATGGCCCCTGTCTTCAAGGGTTAATTTACTCAAAAGGACTTGTTTTTAGTTACTATTTGGTCTAGGCAAGACTATCTGGCCACTTCCATGATGGATGAATAATTATAAATTCTTCACCATTCTGAAGTGTATAGTTAAAATAAATGTGCATCTGGTTTTCCAGGACAATTCTCATTTATTCTGATTTCTCCAAAGTATTTTAAGAACATCCCTTTCATTTTCAAAAGATTCCATTTGAATGATAAATTTTAGCCCTGGCCAGTGTGGCTCAGTAGAGTGGAGTGTCACCCATACGCCAAAAGGTTGTGGATTTGAGTCCTTGTCAGGGCACATACCCACGTTGCAGGTTTGATCCCCAGTCACTGCACATACAGGAAGACAGCTGATCAATGTTTCCTTCTCACATTGATGTTTGATGTTTCTCTCTCCTCCTTTCCCTCTCTCTAAAGTCAATAAGCATGTCCTCAGGTAAGTATTAAAATTTTTTTATAGTCAACCTATCTATAGCTAAATGATGATAGATGAGGAATGCAACGGTTACTTTTGGAGGATGCTTTGAAACATCAAGAGTAGGAAAAGGAGTATGGCTATTCAACAATGAGGTTGCCATGAACACAGTGGGAGGTCAGAGACTAATGCCAAGGAAATAGATATGGTTTATTTAAATAGTCAAGCTAGAGGGAATGATGTGTTTTACACACACACACACATACACACGCACACACACACACATCGCAAGATCTGCAATATAGATGAAAAAAATGTAGAGCCAAACTTATCAACATTTTGAGGGTACATAGTAGGACCATTTGAACATTAGAGCTTGCCAAAAAACATCCAGTTCCCCACCAGGGTCATATTAAGTAAAACCTGATTGACACTCAGGAGTCTACACACCATAGTACCATTTACCTTCCCAGGCTACCAATGCATCTGAAATTCTCTTCTCTCTTCTTCTCTTTCTTCTAGTCCAGTGAATTTAACCCCATAAAAACAACACTGCCTTTTTTTATAATACATCTTTGCAATACTTTTATTACTATACTGACATAAAATTCATAGATAATATATTTCACCACAAACATAATTTAAAAAAACAACAACAAGCTCTAATCCTATCTAATAAGAGTAATATGCAAATTGACCATCACTCCAACACACAAGATGGCCACCCCCATGTGGTCAAAGATGGCTGCCCCATGTGGACACAAGATGGCTGCCACAAGATGGCTGGCAGGGGAGGGCAGTTGGGGGCAATTAGGCCTGCAGGAGAGGGAAGTTAGGGATGACTTGGCAGGCAGAGGAGGATAGTTGGGGGTACCAGGACTGCAGGGGAGGGAAGTTGGGGGCAACCAGGCCTGCAGGGCAGTTGGGGGTGGGGCAGGGCTGCAGAGGAGGGCAGTTGTGGGGGGACAACACCTGCAGGAGAGGGAAGTTGGGGGCAACAAGGCCAGCAGGGGAGGGTAGTTAGGGGTGACCAGGCCTGCAGGGGAGGGCAGTTAGGGGTGACCAGGCCTGCAGGGGAGGGCAGTTGGGGGTGACCAGGCCTTCAGGGGAGGACAGTTAAGTGTCAATCAGGCTGGCAGGGGAGTGGTTAGGGGGTGATCAGGCTGGCAGGCAGAAGCGGTTAGGAGCAATTAGGCAGGCAGGCAGGTGAGCAGTTGAGAGCCAGAAGTCCTGGATTGTGAGAGGGATCCCAGATTGGAGAGGGTGCAGGCTGGGCTGAGGGACACACCACCCCACCCCTGTGCATGATTTTATGTACCGGGCCCCTAGTTCTAATATAAAAAATAATCTATAATGAAACAGTGTTTCAATATGTAAATTCTCAATTGTTATGAGTCAAATGCTTGCTGATCTTTGAAGAATCAGTGTAAATGCAATAGCTACCAGCACAGAATGATGAATGTGTGCTATCAGTGAGTTATTTTCAGTCCCTCTGCCCTACCCTTTACCCTCAGGAACCAAAGTTTGTCTCTTCTTCCTTAGAAATATCTCTCTATAGAGCCACCATTTTGACATTGCCATTGCCCCTCATTTAATTCAGTCTCTATGATCTTTCTCTTAATAATAAAATCATTTCTTAACTAGTTCTTTTTAAACAAGTATGCCCCCCCAACCCATCACCTTTCTTGTCCCTCTTCATACAGGTTTCAGAGGTAGCCTTCTTAAAAACTTTAAATGACTATCTCCTCTCAGACTCTATGTCCATCATCTTCTATTGTTGTATTCATATTACTTGACATTCCTGAAACATTCCTGAGCTTTCCCTTCTCTGTGCCTTACCCATATGTTTTTTCCCCCTTGTTTCTATATCCCATTTACCCATGATTTGAAACTCTCCCCTGGGCAGAGCTCTTCATTCCATTCCTAGAGGCCACAGAATGATTTACACTCATCACATTGGATTATAATTTCTTTGTTTATAATTTGGCTCCTTCCTACACTTTGGAGTCAAACTCCTTGAAGGCAGGGCTTGACTTGAATTACTTATGTGTGTAATCTGAGGAACAAACCAGTAGTCAGGTACAGAGTTGAGGCTGATTATATGTTTGTTAAAAGAATGAGTAAAGTAACACATCAGTGAATAAATCGGGGGAATGTTGTCTCTGCAATATGGGACTGTTATATAAGTTGTCTGCACATGGGGGGATTTGTACTCGGCATCTTGGCCAGTGTGGAATTTGACTAGTTTCAAAGTCCAAACACTGTAATAAATGAGGCCCAGAAGAAGTTAAAGAACTTGCCCAGGGTAGCCCAGCTATTAAGCGAGAAAAAAAATGTAAATCATATCTGCTTGCTCTTTTTGATGTAGTGTGTTTGCCTCTGGTAAGTGGAGCGGTGAGTGAGAATAGATATCTAAGAAATACATTTGTTAAAGAAGAAAAGCTTTTCTACAAAATCCTTATGAACTTCTTTTGTTAATGCTGTACTGGAACACAAAAGGTTCAGTGTGCACGGACTGGGCTGATGCTGTAGGATGCAGGAAATTAGGAAGAGCAGGAGAAAAACCTAATGAGAAGCACTCCACTTCATTTTTGGTCTGGAAAGCAAAAGAAATGGTTTTGAGAGTCTCCTTCAATCAGCAAGCACCTTGTTAATAGTCCTATCCATAGATCAATAAAGGCTGAGAAGATCTTTGCCCAGCCACGTTAATGATACCCTTTTGGCCCTAATGGGGGACATCGTCTTCTTAGATATCTTTTAGCTGAACTCAGTGTAAATAGAGACAATTTGCCCCGTGGTGAAGTAGGTGGTCAGCTACCAGCAGCTTTCATAATGATAATAAATAGGAGGTGAAAATGTTAAATGGAGTAGGAGTGTTCACCAACTTAATATTTTCAAAGTTGAATAATCACTAGTTGGATAAAACTGTTCCATATGATACATGCTTCTGTGTTAATGAGGCTTTTCTTTATGGAAATCTTTAGTCAAAATAATTAAAATATACTTGATCACTTAGAAATATTTTTATTTACATGGTCTCTCTGCACTCCTCTCTCATTTGAACTTTCTGCACTATGCATTTATTTTTTTAATGTATTGAATTTATTGGGGTGGCATAAGTTAATAAAATTATATAGGTTTCAGGTGTACAATTCAATAATGCATCATCTGTATATTATATTGTGTGTTCACCATCTCAATTCAAGTCTCCTTCCATCACCATTTATCCCTACTTTACCCTCTTCTACCTTCTCTGACCCCCTTTTTCCTCTGGTAATTACCATACTGTTGTCTGTGTCAATGATTTTTTTTCTTTTGCTTAATCCATTCACCTTTTTTACTCAGCACCTCAACCACTCTGCACTTTGAAAAATATGAGTCTGTTTTTATTTTGTTAGTTTATTTGTCTTCAGGTTCCACATATAAGTGAAATCATATGGTACTTGTCTTTCTCTGGCTGGCTTATTTCATATAGTATAACGCTCACCAGGTCCCTCCATGCAGTCGCAAAGGTGAAGATTTATTTCTTGTTTACGGCTTAGTAGTATTCCATGTATAAATGTAACACTCTTTTTTATCCACTCAACCATTGATGGACAGTGCCTGCTTCCATATCT
Source organism: Eptesicus fuscus (assembly GCF_027574615.1). Classification (NCBI taxonomy): domain Eukaryota; kingdom Metazoa; phylum Chordata; class Mammalia; order Chiroptera; family Vespertilionidae; genus Eptesicus; species Eptesicus fuscus. The sequence goes on from NC_072486.1 coordinate 74,877,917, forward strand.
TGGCTATTGTAAATAATGCTGCAGTGAACATAGGAGTGCACATATTTTTTAGAATTAGTGTTTCGGGTTTCTTCACATTTATTACCAGAAGTGGACTCTCTGGGTCATAGGCAGTTTCATTTTTAATTTTTTGAGATAACTCCATGCTGCTTTCCATAGTGGCTGCACCAGCCTGCATTCCCACCAACAGTGCAGGAGGGTTCCTTTTTCTCCACATCCGCACCAACACTTGTTGTTTGTTGATTTATTGATAATACACATTCTGAAAGGTGTGAGGTGATAGCTCATGTAGTTTTAATTTGCATCTCTCTGATGATTAATGACATTGAGCATCTTTTCATATGTCCATTGGACATCTCTATGTCCTCTTTGGAGAAGTGTCTATTTAGGTTCTTTGTCCATTTAATAATTGGACTTTATGGGGTTTTTGGGTGTTGAGTTTTGTAAGTTCTTTATACATTTTAAATATTAATCTTTTATCAGATGTATCATTGGCAAATATGTTCTCCCATTCAGTGGGTTTTCTTTTCATTTTTTTATGGTTTCCTTAGCACTTTTCTGTGCCAAAACTTCTATTTTGATGTAGCCCCATTTGTTTATTTTTTCTTTTGTTTCCCTTGTCTGAGGAGATATATCAGAGAAAAAAATATTGCTATGAGAAATATTTCAAGTGCCTGAGATTTTATTGCCTAAGCAGCACTATGTATTTATTTAGTACCTGTGTTTCTGGGCACTGAGTACTGGTGTGTGTGTGTGTGTGTGTGTGTGTGTGTGTGTGTGTGTGTGTGTGTTGTATTTATTAATCACATATGCAACAGACCATTTAAATTGATTATCTTATTTAATTTTCACAGAAACTTTATAAAGCAGGTGTCTTATTTTCATTTTATAGAGGATGAAATGGAAACCCTAAAAGTACTGGGGTGAGGATTTGACCTCAGGTATAAAGCAAGGCAGGGGACCTGGTCTATATTTTTTTGCCATCTCATCCCTAGCACATAGTAGATGCTCAAAATATCTGTTGGATGAATGAGCCCCATAGTCTCACAATTCTCTGCCCTGTCCCTACCTGTTATTGTCATAACTAGAGCCCGGTGCACAAAATTCATGCATTTGGTAGTGGGTGGAGGGTCCCTCAGCCCAGCCTGCACCCTCTTGCAGTCTGGGAGCCCTTGGGGGGTGTCTGACTGACATCCTTAGCACTGCCTTGGAGGCAGGAGAGGCTCCCGCCACCACTGCTGTGCTCACCAGCCCGTGAGCCTGGCTCAGGGCTTCTGGCTGAGCAGCATACCCCCTGTGGGAGTGCACTGATCACCAGGGAGCAGCTCCTGCATTGAGCGTCAGCCCCTTGGTGATCAGTGCGCATCATAGTGACTGGTCGTTCTGCTGTTCGGTCAATTTGCATATTAGCCTTTTATTATATAGGATTAGCTTCCTGATTTTAATAATAGAAAGAAAGCAAAGAGGACGCCAGACATTATAAGCATGTCATGTGGGCAGCTTCCTCAGGAAGCTACAGATTCATGCTCCCCACAGGTAACCACCAGTCCCTTCCCTGCAAAGCACTGGGGGAAGGGATGGGACAAACAGGGGGATAAGCACATGCACAGTGATGTTGGGGTGATATAGGGGAGGTAGTAGACTGCCAGTGTAATCTGAGAAAAAGATAATTGGTTACCACTTTAAATCCTGAAGGGATAATTGGTTAAGCTCTTAGTTATAATCCCCAGATAAAGAATTCTCTTTTTTGTGCTCTTACCTCTTGCTCTTGCTTTGCTCTTGCTGGTCTGCTCTCTCTTGCTTTGTGATAGTGCTGACCCCTTCACTCTATAGCCATGTGGCTTTAAGCAGCCCATGGCCATACATACCATGCTGGAAGCCAATTCCAGCATGTCATAATTGCAAGAGTTTCATCGAAAGGTTGATGGAACTTGGGGACTCAACAAGGGCTGAGTCACATATGTTATCACCTGTTGGGAATGGCTAAAGGCATTTCCCCAAACCTGAAAAGGATGATTGCTTACTGCCAGACAGCTCAGGGCATCTTAATATACATGTTATTGCCTCCTCCTGGCCAAACACCTGAACAGCTGGAGGTAATTCTCCAATCTGACAATGCTTCTGTACCTAACCCTACCCTTTGATGTGTATATCTCCACCTCGCCTTAGGACAATTTGTGTTAATAAAAAGCAAGGGGTCCTGAGATGAGGAGAAGTTGGTTTCTTTAGCCAGGCTCCTCTGCCCCCCCAACAAATGCCTTTCAAAATTATGTTTCATCTCTGGACTCTTATTTAATTTATGCACTGCCCTTCTCCAGATTGCTGAATCCTTTTAGATGCCAGATCAAGACCCAACGGCGTTAAATGGCGCCCAACATCTGCAATAATACCCCACATGCAACAGACTGCAACTCAAATACAAGCTAAAATAGACTGTGCTTTAATATGAAGCAGAGACTCTGGGCAGTAGCCTTAATTCTAGTAATGCTGAAGGTAAGATTGGACTTTTTCCATAGCAGGACAGAGGGAAATATAACATTGGAAACCCAGAGGTTTAATTCCATGGAAATAAAAATCACTCATCCTCCTGTGAGAATCTCAGGAAATGCCTTTTCCTTTCGACATCACAAGGTCACCATTTCCCCTGGTAACAGGTGGGAACACAGAAGGCACCGCACCGATAACATGCCACTCTGTCCCCTTTGGAAAGCCTCTGAACTCCGAGGCTAAGAGGATAACTTTGACTGAAAGCACTAGTTACAGACTACTGGGAGGGGAAATGGCTATGACTAAGGCCACTTAGTAAAGAAAGTATCTAAAAGGAACAAGTTTTCCCTCTTACCTCCTTGGACCCTTGGAAGCACCAGGCCTTCTGATCTTCTCACTCCGACATCTAACAGTTGGAAGCGCCACTGTGTTACTAGAAGGTGGTATAAGGGAACCATAGCATCCCCTTTTCTGACCCAAGACAAAAAGCAAACTCTTGATTCACTTCTCCCCTTTTTTATTGTTCATTTGTTTTAATCTCACACATTTTTTTTCTCAAAAATCTTAGACAAAGTTCTTAGAACATCATTTGCTATATACTATGAAACTGAGGAAAGGGCATAAGCCTTTTTTAAAATTGAACTTATTGAGGTAACATTAGTTCACAAAACAATCCAGCTTTCAATTGTACAACTCAATAAAGCATCATCTGCACACTGCATCACGAGACATCGCCCCTAGCAAAGTCTGTTTCCATTCCCATTGCCCACAATTTGCCTACCTCTGCCTACTCTCTACCACCCTCTTTCCCTCTGGCTATCACTAAACTGTTGTCTATCTCTATGTGTTATATATATATATCTATATTTTTTTCCCTTAATCTCTTCACCTTCTTTCATCCAGTCCTCTAACCCCCTTCTCCTCTCACAGCTGTCAGTCTGTTCCATGTTTTCTTGCCTCTATTTCTATTTTGTTCATCAGTTTATTTTGTTCACTAGATTCCACATTTGAGTGAGGTCATATGCTATTTGTCTTTCTCTGCCTGCCTTATTTCACTTAGCATAATAATTTCCAGCTCCATCCATGATGTCACAAAAGGTAGGATATAATTTTTTTTCTGCCAAGTAGTATTTATTGTTTAAATGTACCACAGTCTTTGTTATCCACTCGTCTACTGATGGGCTCTTGGGCTGTTTCCAGGTCTTCACTATTGTAAATAACGCTGCTATGAACATAGGGGTGCATGTATTATTTTGCATTAGTGTTTCAGGTTCTTAGGATATATCCCCAGATGTGAAATTGCTGGGTTAAAAGGCAGTTCCATTTTTCTTAAGTTTTTGAGGAAACTCTATCCTGTTTTCTACAGTGGCTGCACCAGTCTGCATCCCCACCAACAGTGCACGAGGGTTCAAACATCTTCACTAACGTCTATGAAATTACAGCTAATATGTGAAGCCCTGTATAAGATTTGAGGTTTAGCTATGTTTTTTTCTTGCTACATTCCTTGGTATAATTTAGTGAACTTGGAAGCCAAGCTGAGCAAAATTTAAACTCCAACGGCAAAGAAAACAAGCTATGTGGCCTTGAGCACCAACACCTCTGAGACCCAGTCCCTTTAACTGTAAACTCTCTGCATGTTGTGATGTTGCTTGTCCCACAGGGTTATTATGAAGGTGATCACATAATATAATTGAGAGACTGGGCAACAATTTGCAAGTGCTTGGAGTTACTTTGCTTAGAGTGACTATGAGCAAGCTTCCTTAATTTTCTCATCTCTAACAACTACAAGACTACATTCTCACTGATAGAATTGCTACGTTAGCATAATGGTATACTTTAAGAACTTAGTAGAGTGGCTAATGCATACTATGTGCTCAACATATGTTTGTCTCACTCTTTCCCCACCCTTTCCCCTCAGTTTCTGAAATCTGAGTTCAATTTATCACTGCCCTTTACTCTGCATATACTAGTAGCATGCTGATCCATTTTCATGCCCCTATGGTCCATTCCATAGCTTACATTTTCACATATTCTAACCACTAAAAACTTGACATGCTAGTTCTTACTACTTTCCAGCTGCCCTGCCTCTAGATTAATCACACACCTCAGTGCTATGGGCAAACTTTCCTTCCCCACTCATGACCTTTCATTGAAATTATACTTTCAAAAGGCATTCCTTTATGAATCAGGACCATTTCCTTACTATCTCCAAAGTTCTCCACCTCATCTAAACTGAAGGTCAAATGTGTCTTTATTAGCCTAATTCATGTTGTCCATTTCCTCAAACCAAATGCTATCTCAGTCTCTTTTCCTTTTTTCCCCCCATCTTGACTCTGGAACTAGGATGTACTAGAGTTCATAGAGTCCATCCTAGAGTTCATAGACTAATACATCAAGACTTGAGGCCAAAAGAATGATGAAAATGTTCTGATTTGTCCTGGAAGGCTTACACTTCCACAGAGATTCATCATCATCTCTTCTGCCTACTCTCACCAACACAAAAGTAAGAGAAGGATGTTTTCCAAGGATTCCCTGGCCCAGGTTTGCAGAATGGCTCTGATTTCAGGTGTCTAATGGGGCCACCAGGTGTCTACATTTAGAGTATTCTACATCGTTGCAAGACAGGCATGTTAGGGAAAGATGTCATGTTGCAGGAATTCTCACTTTTTCAAACTTGTCTGGGAAGATGTCACTTAAAGTTGAAGAAACAAAGCTAATGAAAGTTATGAAGGTTTATGTGTTAAATAATATGACTGAACTAGATACTTATTTGTGGGGGGGGGTGGAGGGAGAGGTTGGAAATTAAAGAAACTGTAGGAAGTGGCAAGATTTTATGAACTTATGGTTCTGAAGGGAGAGATTGAAAAAGCAGGTTGTAAAACAGGCTTAGACTCAGGCCTGGGAGATTGGCACTGGAGAATATTCCCCACAGGAACTGCAGAGTTGAAAAGAGAAGAGTGTCTTCCAGTAAAAAATTAAAATCTTGATCTCTGCCATGTTAAACACGAGGTGGTAATGAGACAGCAGGAAGCTACTTTGGTGCGGCAGCAGGAAAACATGACTAAACAGCTGGAGAAGTGTGACATGCAGAGGTAAAACTGACTAATTCATTAGCTAATCATACCTTTCAATTACACAGTGCTGAGCTTTATAGTTTACAAAATACTTATCATATACATTATCTGTGTCCTCGAAACAACCCTGTAAGGCAGGTATTATTAACCACTTTTTACAGAGAAGGGGACTGATGTTCTGAGAGACACTTGCTTTGGCCCATGGACTCATTACTTATGGGCTGGAATTGTGGTTCAGCTTAATTTTTTTTTCTGCCAAGGTCAACATACCTTTCACAATTATGAAAGCTTCATTGCTATTGTTCCCTTTGGAGATGGATAGGCCCAAACTTTTTGAAACGAAATTCCCCTGATAATAGTTTTATCAAGGGGAACATTTTCCCAGATGAAGGTTATATGGAAAATGATCAAGAGCCTTGGTCTGAAGTCCAGAACTCCCCCAATGATCTTTGGAATACTGGGTGTAAGAATCATTGGAGCTTCTGCTCAATGTCAATTACCCTCTTCTTGTTGGCAAAGCCAAACTTCATGCAGGAAAAAGTGACCTTAATTAAATTCTTATTGCTCTCGACCAATAAAGGGCATACCATTCCCTTTACCTATGATTGAATTTGGGTATGGGAGTTGGGCAGTAAGGGCATAAGCAATGTCATGGGAGGCCCACGTGGCATCTGCAGAAAGGAGTTTCTTGTTGCTACAAAGGAGATTAGGAATAGATGCTCCCATTTCTCTCTGTGGGAGATGCCATGTCTGAATGTGTTGCCAGAACTACCTCAATTGTCTTATGTCCATTAGTGTAAAAGCCATCACAACAAAGATGTCAGAACCAAGGAAAAGTGGAAAAAACTGAGTACTCGATGACATTTTAAAACGTCTACCTTGAAATATCTTGAAATTTTTCTACCTCTTGATTTATATGCAAAATAACATATTTCCATTGTTTAAAGTAATTTGAGTTGGGGGTTTCTGGTTCTTATTAGAGGCCCAGTGCACAAATTCGTGCACGGGTGGGTTCCGGCCGTGCCAGCCCACCCCGATCGGGGCCGAGCGGGCCAGGCCAGACACAGGAGGTTGGCCAGCCGGCCCCACCACCTGGTCAAACTCCCAGTCGAACTCCTGGTGGAGGGACAACTTGCATATTAGCCTTTTATTATATAGGACTAGTGGCCCAGTGCACGAAATTCGTGCATATTAAAAGGGAATTAATTAGAGGAAATATTTTAATATTGCCATTTGCCCTTTCTCTATAATAGAAGTGTCAGAGATGAAAGAAAATTAGTAAAATGTATATGAAAATCTCCCTCCTGTCAGAGTATGGGGCACACCGTGGGACCCAGAGTCAAGTCCCTGCCCACCTGCGTGTGCCTCAAAATTGTGTTAGACCCAGACCCAGCCGGCCCCACCCCTGTCAAGCCCCGCCAGGTGGGGGGCGCAGCCTCAGGTTCCCCAGCCCGGCACCAGCTCCCCCCACCAGGCCTTAGGTCCCCCGGCCTAGTGCCATGGTGGGGGGCGCGGCCTCAGGTCCCTTGGCCCTGCCTTAGGTCCCCCCACCTGGCCTCAGGTCCCCCGGCCTCGGCACGAGGGCACAATAACCATTTGCATATTAGCTTTTTATTATATAGAATAGCTTCCTAACTGATATTATCAGCATCAGCCTTTATTTTGGCAAATTAACCCCAAAGTTAAATGACCTAAATGCAGAGCTTTTCTCACAAACTTGTACTAGAAAATGTAATTTCAATTGCTTTGTCAATAAATATCAAATGTACATATTTTTGTCAACAAATGCCACACAAATGTGGATGTAACTGGGTGATTGCCTCTTTTGTTAAGTAAAGTAGAACTCGGAAGACAGGTTTCCATCTCATATCAGTCCTGGTGATTTCCTTACCTTCATGCCAAGCTAAGACTATGGATGCATAGTCTCTGGTTCATTCTCATGAATCTCTAGCAGAATTTGATAACCTCTTTCTCAAACTGTAATATAAAATAATTACTTCCAGAAAAATTTGATTTGTCTTTCTTTTTTTCATTCCTATATTTTTGTCTCTTTCTCAGTGTTATCAAAACCCTCTTACCAAGCGATAAGGAATCTAGAACTCTGAGCACAGATGAGTGCTGTTGTGGGGAACAAATGGGCTATGGATTGTTGAGTAAATGATTGCACTTCTCCCAATTTAGGGGAATAATTCACCTCCAGAAAGTGCTTGTACATTATAAGTGCCCTTACAGAACCAAAAGGTTTCAAAAACTTCAGTTTATTTTATAAATAGCATATTGTCTCTATTCAGATTTGCTAAGATAATGTTAAACTGCATAAAGGCAAAAAAAAAAAAATAGAAATTTTTATCCTATGCACTGTCCAGTGTCTTTTGGTAAAGTTTCAATAAGTGATGACTATTTATACTAATTCCATTTTAAATCTAATAGATGTGCCCATTTCATATTGTATAGCTCCCCTTGTATTAAGTGTAAACAGTGACTGTGAGTAATATTGATGCATTAGCGTGATATAAGTGGTATTCATTATATATATGAACTGCCAGCTCTGCTCTAGGGTCCTTATGCTAAGGAAATGTTGCTTTTCCTAAAACTTTCCCAATGAGTAACGATTTTATATATATATATATATATATATATATTATTGATCTCAGAGAGGAAGGGAGAGGAAGGGAGAGGGAGAGAGAGATAGAAACATCAATGATGAAAGAGAATCATTGATCTGCTGTCTCGTGCACACCCCCTATTGGGTATCAAGCCCGCAACCCAGGCATGTGCCCTTGACCGGAATCAAACCTGGGACCCACCAGTCTGCAGGCTCTATCCACTGAGCCAAACCAGCTAGGGCCATTTTTAATAAATAAAATATAATATGTGTCCCTAGGAAACTGCATAGTTCTTTGATATTTAAAGAACTATGCAGTTTCCTAGGGACACATATTTTATTAGAGGCCCGATACACGAAATTCAGCAAGAGTAAGCCTTTCTTCCCCCAGCTGCCGGCACCGGCTTCCCTCTGGCACCTGGGACCTGGGCTTCCCTCGCAGCCCTGGCTTCGTTCAGAAGGACGTCCAGTCTAATTAGCATATTATGCTTTTACTATTATAGATATTTTAAGTAAAGCATGTATCTCAAAACTAGAGTCCTTTGTATTGGTTAATCTGGAAGCTATTTCTGTCTTGTTCTTTGGAGATTCTTTTTTTTTATTACAGTTGCCCATGATTGTGCTTTAAGTGGACAAAGTTGGAGGGTGAATAGTTAGATTTTATTGTTATAATTACTCAGCTTTTGGATTTGCCTTGTTGGTTTGAAAGAAAAATAAGACTTTATTTCATTTGAAAGATATAAATGATAGCAAATTCCTATTTGAAATTATTAGACTGTGATTACCAGTGCAACTATATAACCTTATATATGTAAATCACTAGAGTTCATGGTAAGTCTGACATTTACAGAATTAATGAACTAAATAATTAAGTGACCTAGTAAACGAATTGGTAAACCAGAACTATTAATCTTCTAATGAATTCTTTGCTATCACTTAAATAATAACTTTTTGCATAATTTTAAAGGATTACAGTGAAGAAACATTAGAATTGAAAACCCATTCAGTGAAGAAACGTTATTTTTATAAATCCATCATTATGTCTCTTTTTATTGAATTCATTTCTATTCAGTTTAGAAAAGGGGTAATTCTTATGTCGATGACTAACAGTCCTCGACTTCGGAGGTTTTTTCTTTCCCTCTCACTGAGACAAAGGGTTCAGGATCATTTACTGCTTCAAAAAACCACAGCTAAAATGAGTAATTAGCATACAAATATAATTTTAGAAATTCCCTATTTGGTATATATCACATGTGTTTCAGAATTTGTAAGCTCTTGTAGGTTAACTACTACATAAAATAAGGCATTTTTCTAGTCTCCAAAAATGACTCTTTACCTTTCTCTTCAAACACCCTTTTAAAAATCAGATTATAACTATTATAATAACTGAGTTGCACTAAATACAAACACAGTTTGGAACATTGAAATGTGCAGGGTTATATCAATCAACAATGAGAGAGCAGTAGAAGTAGACTGTGTCTTCTGTACCCATACTAATGCTTGCCTAAGACGGCCCTCCATAGGGTGAGGGATTACTGAATCATAAGTATTCAATATTTTCCACTAGAAGGAAAAAATTCAAGTGCTTAAATAAAAATAAAGGACAGCCAGAGTTATGGCTACAATGGTTTTCTCACCCCATATGAGAGAAGAAGATGATTTCTTAAATTAACCAGTGTTTATTGCAGCCCAGCATGAACTTGACACTGTCTTCGGCACAATGGGACATACAGAAGAAAAAGAAGATGCAGTCCACAGCTTATAATCTAAGTGAAAAGAGTCAACTAATACACAGAAATTAGTATCAAGCTGCATAGAAGTGATAATAGCCTCAACTATTGCATACAAAACATCGTTAGCTTTGTAGGCGGAAGAGATGCACTTGAGTATTTTTAAAATCTAAGAATCTGTGAACCTCTATTTCTGGCAATATGGAAGACTACATATCCTGAAAGTCTTTCTGATAGAGAACACCTAGAAATGTTCATAAAATATAACAACTTAAAAAATACAAAGCTGGACTTGCAATAAATTAAAGAAAATGTCCAAGGTCCAAAGATAAAGGGGGATTAAAAGCTGACCCAAATGCTGTTTTGGAGGACTGTCATTTCTGATAACCAATAACCTCAAAAGACAGCACAATGTCCTGGATCTTCATACAGAACTGGGAGCTGGAACTGAGATTCCCACATAAAGTGGGGACTTTCAAAGGGCTAGACCATGCATGTCAAACTCAAAGGCAAACACGGGCCAAATCAATAAGGTTTAAGTTTATGTGGGCCGCAAAAAAGCAAAAGCTTCAATTTTCATAGAAACGTACGTTTATTTTGATAGACACATGCTGAATACAAAGGGCTCAAATAAATGAGTAATCGTTAACATAAAACAATAGAATATTTTAATAAAACTTAATATTTTTTCTTAAACATTAACTTACCAGACACTGAATAACTGCACAAATTAATAAGCATAACGCAAATAAACCTATTTTTCTTGTTCTCTGAAAGCAAAATATTTCCTGTTGCGCACACCAAACAAGTCAGCAAGTCAGTACCAGACTAATGACGTGGCCATCGGCTGCTAAAATACTCGCTGCTGGTATTAGTGGAGAGAAATGGTGCGCCTGCCCGTAAGGCGCGTAAGGGGAATGACTGCAACATGATTATAGTAATCTGTCATTAGTGAGCATTGTAGTTCGTTATTAATAATTATGTGTAACAGGATATTGTAAAAATTAAGTTACAAAATGTTTATTAAAAAGTTTCTTACATACTATTATATTGGCTGGGCCACAAAAATATTCGTTGTGGGCCACATGCAGCCCGTGGGTCACAAAGTTTGACATGCTTGGGCTAGACAGTCAATGAAATTGTATATTTAAAAAATAAATAAATCCTGCCCTAACCGGTTTGGCTCAGTGGATAGAGCATTGGCCTGTGGAATGAAGAGTCCCAGGTTCGAATCCAGTCAAGGGCACATGCCCTGGTTGTGGGCTCGATCCCCAGTTGGGGGCATGCAGGAGGCAGCCGATTAATGATTCTCTCTTATCATTGATGTTTCTATCTCTCCCTCTTCCTTCCTCTCTGAAATCAATAAAAATATATATTAAAAAAAATCCTTCCACTGGCAAATGGAAATGAAATCTATTTAGACCTGTGTCCTGGGTTAAGTTCTCCTCAGAATTTGTAAATTTAGGCCTGACCTTATCTGAATTTGGGGAGCAAAATTACACCTCCTTCCAAGTTTGTGAGATCCCAAGAATTAATGTAAATTGCTCCTAGGTCAGGACACTCAGCAGAAGGAATGCAAATCTCTTGTGAAACACTTACCTTTTACTCCAGATCCTGAAAGATCCCCAAAAGTAAGATTCTGTTGGGTAGGGGTCACAATGGAAAATTACAAAACATATCAGTAAATAAAGTTCTTTGGATGTTGTGAAACTTGGGCCATAGGAGATTTATTTAGCAAAAAAGATGAAGAGATGTTAGAAAAATATGGATAAATTCCCAAAGTGAGAAAATCGTGTGGTCTTGGTCCTGAAATTGTGAGAACAAGCCAGCAGAGAATAAATAATTGAGAAGGCTGCCTTTTGTTTCGCTTTAGAAGAATCTGCATTTTAGAAGTTATTTTATCAGTGAAAAAATACTCAGATCAATGGGCATGTCTAAAAATAGCCTGAATTCACCTGTCCAACTGAAATGTCCACATTAAAATGTCCACATTAAATGTCCACAGTGATTTGTCAGGTGGAGACAAAAAGCTAACCACTTAACACATTATCTATATGTATTCCTTTAGCTATATTTTAAACAGCTCACTTGGCCTAAATATAGTTTTTAATATATTTTTATTTATTTCAGAGAGGAAGGGAGAGGGAGAGAGGGATAGAAACATCAGAATCATTTATCGGCTACACACCCCCTACTGGAGATCAAGCCCACAACAAGGGCATGTGCCTTGACCTGGAATCTAATCATGACCTCCTGGTTCATAGGTCATGCTCAAACACTAAGACATGCTGGCAGGGCTTAAATTTATTTATTTTTTTTCATTTTACTTCTTGGGTTTGCTACTTATTGAGTCAGCAGTTGGTTGGACCAGGAAGTAGATAAATGACAAGATAATCCTTGTCAAAGGGAATTAAGAGCCAGGTAAATATACCTTCCTGAGGACAAAGCTCTCAAATTTAAGTCTCTTTAGATTTTTGTCATAAACTAACCAACTTCCTCATTCCTCAGGCCAGGGTGGTTTGGGGCCATTAAATGTGTTCCTTTCCTTCAGACTGTTTTCATTGTTTCTCTGAAACTATGAGAGGAAAAAAATGACAACACCTAAGCTTAGTGCTTCGTACAGAGGAAGCACTTAATACATATTTTATTAATTAACTATTGTCATAAGCTATCTCTCAAGGCCTGAACAAAAACCAGACACATTAATTAATGAACCCATAAGAAGGTACACAAGCAAGATCACGCAAGGTAATTGAGAGCCTACCAAGAGCCATACCCCCATTTGGATCTTGTTCTGCTGTGGCTAGCATGAATTGGACACTCTGTAAAGCTTTGTTCAATGCAAGGGTCTTTTCTAGAATATGGCAAACCACTTATTCTACAGCATACAATCAACTAGGTGTCATATGGAAAAGTCAACGTAAGCTCAGGTTTGGTGAAAGAGTCTACGTAAGACACAGCTTCAGGTTAGACCCACTTTAGAGTCTTTCAACTTTCTCCAGGGGAATTTCACTTTCTCATGGTGGTGTTCAACAGAATTTAAACTTTGAAGAAACATCCTGGGATAGCATGTTTTTTCATAAATACTTCCTCTCACAATATTTTATTCAAATTAGGAAATTTATCTGATAGACTCTCAAATTCACTTAATTTAGACATTTATTCAAGTTCATTGAGCAATGAGTGTTTTTAAGTCACAGATGTCATCATAGCTATAGATGTCTTCATACTTTATAACCTCTGTCCAACCTCAAACTTTAGAGGGAGTGCAACCCAGTTGTTTTTAACGATTATCGTGTCAGTGGATATGAAGGTCACCTGACCAAGTATACATTACCATGCAAAGATTCAGACAGGAATTATCAGCAGGGAGGAAGACATTTGATAATCTCATAAACTTAAATAAATGTTTTTCATTTCACTGGAATCAATATTGACCATGCAGTGCAGAAAGAGTTCCACAAAATGTCTTAAAATCAGAAAATCTACAAACATGAGAAAAAAATATCTTTAGAAAATCACCAGTCCCATATTTCACATATCTAGTGTGCCAAAATATGTAAAACTTAGAAGTAATCAAAGAGATCAAATATATTTGCACAAGTGTGTATGATTTCTTAGCAGATGGTTAAACTCTCAACTATTTTAACAGAACCAGAATAGGAAAAATATCTGGCAAGTCATTTTAAAGATATAGTTTTTAAGCTATCACTTGCAATGGCTTTTTAAAAACCAAATGATCTATCCTAAAGTTGAAATCAATTGTCATCGATGTGTAATGACATAAATACAATATCGCTTATGATGTTTTAAGATGTGGACTGGAATTGCAACTGTACCAACAAAAAGAAGACAAAACTTGAGAAATGGTCCTATAAAAGAATTATTAGCATAAGACCACATCAATTGGTGGGCACTACATTTGACCATACTCTAAGAATTGTCTTTATGATTAATTTGCATCTCTGATACTGAACTGGTAGTGCAGTGATCTGCATTGATTATTAAGGTGACTGAAATAACCAAATTAGACAAGGCTTACTAGTACAAATTGGCTAATCCATCAACACATAAAAATTTCAGGAAAAATAGTATTGTCGCATATCACCAGGAAAGAAATTACCCTTTACTTATCAAATCTGCTATGCCCATATTGTACTGACACATATTGTATTTTAAATAAACACATTAACCTTAGAGCCATAGACTTGATGTTCTTCACAACAGTAAAAACCTGTATTTAATCCTGATTCTTTAGGTATAAATAAAAAAACAACAACAACAAAAAAAAAACAGTCTTTGAGTGGTTGAATTGTCTCTTAGAAAAATCACCAGGATGATCTACTCTTTTAATTTGAACCAATCATTAGTTACTAGAAGATTGCAAATTTTGGTCATTCTAACAGAAATCAAACTCTAGTTGCAATGGACATCTATGATCAACTTTTTGAGACTATGTGCCTACTGTAAAGCATATTAACTTGGAAAGATCCACTTGTACTTCTATCCATTTCTAATAAAGCATTCTTGTGGTTAATATTATTCTTCAAACCAGGTACATTAGACATGTAATTTAGAAATATAATAAAATTGGGTCCCAACATGATTATTAGAAAGAAAAGTTCTGAGCCTAAATAAAAATTACAAAGAAAATAAAAAGACTGTGACAATGAAGATTTGGGTGTTTCAACACAGTCTGTGATACTATAAGATAAATTTGAGTCTGTGAATGTGTATATATCTCTTCTATGCTGATGTGTAATTTAAAAGTGCTGAGGAACTATGATAATTTAATAAGTTCAAAATTAAAGAGAAAGCCACAAGGGCATTCGAGTGGGTTTCGGGTAAATACGAAGATTTTGATTTTAAGGTCCTAAGTCCACAGGGAATTAATATGATCTGAGGTGATGGATTCATGAGAATTCTTGTCCAAAGCATTCAGCACCATCTATTGTTTCCCACTTTGTGAAGTGTCTCTCAGTCTCCAGGTAATCTATATATACAAGCCTCAAAGTTTACTATAAGAAACATTTAAAAGAAAAACTGACACAATGACAAATTAGATTCAAAAGAGCATTGTTTTGAGAAAGAGTTACGGACACATTTTTAATTTGCTTTGGAAAGCAAGTATAGTATTGAATTTTACTATATTTTAGGGGAGGATAGGCAGGTTTAGGGAATTTTTAGAATCAGGGTCCATGGAAAAAACAGGGCTACAGATAGGGAGAAGGTACATTTCCATAACACAAGGAAGCCAGGTGCAGTTATATTTTAAAGACAAGGGAGCATCAACAGATACATTTACATAAGACAAGGAAGCAGCAATAGGTATATTTCCATAAGACAAGGGAACTGGAAGTAGCCAAAAAAAAAAAAAAGGTCTATATTTACAAAATAAAGAAGGAAGAAAGCCCAGAAGGAATAGGAGGACAATGAGGGAGGAGGGCCTCAAGGTCACAATAGTAACCAATTCGAAAGGGAATATTGACCAATCAGAGGGGATGTCAGGATACAGGAACTACAGCCTTTATAAACCATGGAAACAGGAAGTCGGTGGGACCCTTTCCCTCTCCCTACGTGGGAGTCTGTACTTGTTCTTCAATAAATCTCCACCTTTGCTATACTATCCTCTGTCCGTGGATTCATTCTTCGACTCTGGCGGACAAAGAATCCGGGTTCCAGTGCAAAAATTTCGTATCAGTGTGATTTAAAATTTCTTTGGAGAGCAGCCAGCTGCCAACTATTTGAATTGATTTAATTGAGCATGCTCTGGCCTCCTGTCTTCAAAAGAAGCTCTTCAGATTGGCAGTGAGGGAGTCTTTTATTTGAACATTTAAATAACCTGTAAAGATAGAAAAAAGATATAAATGCGAATAATTAAAAAGTACATGAATAATACTGAAAGCAGAATACTTGAAAAGGCATGGTAGATTTTACATTCTCAGAAGATAGCAGCCAAATGTGTTAAGATCCTTTCAATATTTTCAGCTTTTGCTAATATTAACAGTGGGGAGTACTCAACTGACAGGGAAATGTCAGGAAAATTCTAGTAAAAATAAATTGGTGCAATTAATAGGGCAAATTGCTTGATTATTCCAAAACATTTGCTTCACTTCTCCATTTTAGGGTGTAGTTCTGGACAGAGATATAGAGAGAGAAGATCATGAGGAGAATGGACAGGAGGAGGAGCAAAAGGGAAGAAATCAACATTACTTAAAAAAAAAAGATATATTAGAATTTAGAAACAATTTATCAGTTATGATTTAGTACTTGAGCTGTGAATGGGGGCAGCAATATAAAATACACTATTCAAAAGATAATAGCAAAGAAACAGTCTTTTATCACTATCTCTTAAGATAAGGTGACCAGACGTCCCGCTTTTGGCGGGACAGTCCCGATTTTTAACAATTTGTCCCGTGTCCCGCGGCGTTTTAAAAAAGTCCCGATTTTTGGAAAGAATGCACGACAAGCTAGAGAACGGCGGGAGAACAGGAAGGGAATATACGGTTTTTGGCGGCCATGTGGCTATTTAGCCAGAATATGACTTTTATATTATTTTTGCTAATTTTATAATGTTAAACTTTAATAATAACAAATAATAGTTGAGAACTGATTATCAAGAACTGCTTATCAAAGTTCGCATTGTTGATCAGTTGTTAGAATTCGACCAACCATTGTTTGGACTTAATGAACAATGGCATTTTTTGGGATTGGCAACGACGAAAACATTTTGTAACTGTCTCTCAGACAATATACATCGTACTGCGTGCTAGTAAGCTAGTTAAACAAGAGATGTCATTACAAATCAGCTATTCAGATAATTTAGGTAAGTAATTTATTTATTTATTTCATAAATACATACATTTTCTTGAATTTAGCAGACAGTACTCGTATTATTTATATTTTATAGTGGCGGCAAAAAGTCTAGCGCTGGCCTTGAAAGTGACACTTAAGACTTACGTTACGGCAAATTCAGAGGAAAAATAATACAAGTTAGTATTGTTATTATTTAGAAAGAAATATAGGATTAAAATAATTTTTAAAATATAGTTACTTTATAACAATCAAATTAATTTAATTTATAAACTAACAATAAAATATGTTCATGTAATTATGTACCTACTTACTGTGTTTTTAAGCAATATGTATATAATAATTTATAATGTAATTTTAAATTATTTTTTTTAGATTTTTAACATAATGAATAAGAAAAGAGGATGCAAATTCAATGATGATCTAAGAAGTGAATTTCCTTTTATTAAAAAAACCAAAAGCGATTACAATATAGACCAAATTTTTAATCAAGAACACCCCCCCGCCCCCGCGCTCCCCCACCCGAAACCGTTTTGGATCAGTGGATAGAGCATCAGCCTGCAGACTTAAGGGTCCCAGGTTCGATTCCAGTCAAGGGCATGTACCTTGGTTGTGGGCACATCCCCAGTAGGGGGTGTGCAAGAGGCAGCTGATTGATGTTTCTCTCTCATCGATGTTTCTAACTCTCTATCCCTCTCTCTTCCTCTCTGTAAAAAATCAATAAAATATATTTACCCCCCCCCCCCCCCTCGGTCAATGGTGTCCCGCTTTACCAATGTTAAAATCTGGTCACCTTATCTTAAGACCAATACATTTTGAAATTCTATAGTTTCGGCTTGTTGTTTATACTAATAACAATGATATAAACAAATATATCCTCTAAGCATTCTTATATACTAAATATTTTATTTATTTTTATACCAGAGTTGAAAATGCTCTGTTAATTTAGTAATGTGTATAATTCTTAAACCAAAATCAACACATAATATGATTTAAGATAATAAAACCAAATTAAGAACTGAAGTGTTCAACCTTCAAAACTTCACTGAGCATGATGACTATCTGAGTTTGACTTAAGAGCTTACTGCCTAGTTATGTCAGGATATTTGCTTGGGAGATTTAGAAGTTTCTTCTCTAAATAATTACCTTCCGGAATGTTTCTGAACAACAAGCATTCCAAGAATGAGGAACCTTCGCTGTTAGCTCATTTTCAGCTTTAATTACCTTTAAAAGTCAACAACATATGAATGTTCACATCTTATTAAACAACTTTCCACATTTAAGACTTTTAATCTCTAGAAGGAGACTGAGTTCATTGCCATCAAGAATTCTTATTCAGGTGAAGTCACGGCCTACATAAAAATTTCCTTTGCCCTTTGTCCACCCAATAAATATCCTAAGGATGGAAGTAAGGATGCATTTAGGAAATCTAGAGTGACAGGAAAGCCTTGCTTCTGTAAGTAATTAGAAAAAGGTACATATGGGGAGGCCAACAAGTGAAGTTGTGAAGGTCAGGCCCAAGAAACACCTTTGATACCATAGAAAACTAATCTTAAAAAGAAAGCTTATTGCTCAGTATGTATTCTAGTTAAAGTCTTCTGTCCTTTTATTGTAGAAAACATCTCCACCATTTATCAAATATTGAATACTATCCATATAAAAGACATAAAAATCCCTGAGGCACACACAAGTTACTGAGTGATAAGAAACTGAAATGATAATGGGACGAAAGGGAAAGTTTGGTAGAAAGAGATGGGCAAGGGGCTTAGGTCCACAGAGGAGCATCTAACCCAGGTCATGGATGAAGGGGAAAGAGGTTGGAAAGACAGTGGGAGGAATTACTGAAAGGAAGTAAAATTACTGAAAGGTGAGCGGAATTAAGCAGGTAAGAGGACAGAGGAAAAACTGTTTCCTGAAAGCTTTGGAAAGCCAAGGATTGGAATTTTAACAAGGAAATAAGATCTTCAGCGCCTTTTTTTTTTTTTTAAGAAAACATCCTGGTGAAGCATAGTAACTTCTATTGTATAAAAAATTACTGTTTGAAATTTTTAACCCTGCTATTTTGGCTTCTGTAAATGCTTGCTTGCTTTAATAATAGGGAAAATAAGTTCAACTACCTGACCTTGCAAGCCTCTCTGTTGCCGATTCTAGCTACTCCCATGCCAGGTATTTGTTAATTATCTGAAATATACTGTGCTCAATGCCATAAGCTTTATATTTACTAGGCGCACTGCCCCCATCCTGGCACACAGGGCTTCTTTTATTTTTTAAAAAGCCTACCAAGGGTCTGGAAGTCTTATTCCATATTTGGGAGACAAAAAGACCTAGAAAATATAAAAAAGGAAAACTTCCTCCATGTGTTTGCTCAGATTTGGGAGATTACTTCTCTGAGACTGCTAGCCTAATAAAGGCTCCTAATTACTACTTAATTTGGCTTATTAAGGCATCTTATGTGAGCTCGCTGATTTACAATATAACACTGGCTTATATGGGGAGGATGAATTGGAAGCAGAGAGCAGAATCCTGATATGACTAGAAAAGAAAGCATGCACTTCAGAGCCAATAGAACACTTAGCTAAGTAGCTGGGGATGAGACTTTAAAGAGTGTAGATAAAATGGTCCAGAGCTAAAGGATGGATTGATAACGGCCCTCAAAAAATCTTAATAATAATCCCTGTATGCTCTGGGACATCTGGAAGGATGATCTTTTCTGCCAAATTTAAGATCCCTGAACATTCCACTTCACTCACTCAAAGGTACCCTGTTGTGTGGACCACAACCTTTCCCTTGTTAATATTTACCTCACAATCTTAGAACTGGAGCTCTTCTTTTCATCCAAGAAGCCAAGGTCTTTCCTGAACACACCTCCATCTTGAAATGGAAAGGTCTTCTTTCCTTCACAGACTGAATCCAAATCTCATCCTCTGAGATCAGTTCCTCACACTCTCTTCTTCCCTCTCCTGGGCTTTCTTTTTTTTTTTTTTTTTTTAATAAAAGATTTTTTTGCTGCAAACAATTCTCCTCTCCTAACTCCCTAGTGTAAAGTTTTAATTAAGTATCGCTATCTCACAAGTGAAATAGGAATTTGGGGGGGGGGGGGCGTGAAAAAGAGAGGTTTAGGAAATTTTAGAAATTAAGGGAAGGAGACCATGGAGGAAGCACAGGGCCGAAGAGCAGCAGAAGGTATATTTCCATAGAATAGGGAAGCTGAAAAGCTGCAACAGGTACATTTCCATAGAATGAGGGAGCTGGGAACAGCAAAAGGTCTATATTTACAAAATAAAGGGAAGGAACCCCTTCATCCAGAAGGAGAAGCAGAAAGCACAAAGGGAATAGGAAAACAATAAGGAAGGAGGGTGGCGGGGGAGAGAAGCTCACATGTAAATAGTGACCCATCAGAGGGGATATCAAGGCACCAGGATCTACAGCCTCTATAAACTATGGAAACAGGGACTCGGTGAAACTCTTTCCCCCTCCCCACGTGGGAGTCTGTGCTGTGAGATTCTTTCCGCTTCCCCACGTGGGAACCTGTTCTTGTTCTTCAATAAAATTTCCACCTTTGCTATACCACCTTCCATTTGTGGATTCATTTTCTGATCCCATTGGACAAAGAATCCGGGGAACCATCCTGCCCAGGGGAACACCCCGTGTTCCAGTCCAAAAAAATCCCACTTCACAGGGGTCTGGATTTCCCAACTAAAGCTCTCCTCCCTGGAAATTCCAAAACAGATGATGGGCCCATATTTGAGAAATTGCAGCCCCTGAAAATCCCAATGTGACAGGCACCTCTCACAGACACCAGAGAGGTGTTACGGGACAGCCCCCTGAGCCAATGGGAGGGGACCTTCCCCAATCTCGATTCTTGTCTTCTCATATGAGAGACCTGGATTATGTTGTGATAAAAGTGAAATTATTAAAACATTAAAGCAAATGAATTTATTAAACAATTAAAGTGTGCACATTTATTAAAGAAACAAAGCAAGCAAATCTATATATCTGGTTTAGGAAGCAATAGAGGGGCTGTCCGGTCATATGAAGAGCAAGTGGGATGAAGGGCTTCTGCCTTATATACCCTCCAGTCTATAAGTTGTTTTTTGTTTTGTTTTTTGTTTTTTGTTTAATTCCTCTACCAGATATCCTGGTATAGATTAACTCTAAAGATCCCTCCTCCCCCCCCCCCCCCTTTTCTTTGTTAGGGCTTTTCCACAATTTATAAGAAGCACCTGGCAACTTTATTTTGACAAATGCAAGACTGCTGGACTCACTGTTTAAACAGTGGATGAGATAGACTGCCCTTCCCTTCCCCCTCCTCTCCTGCATTCTTTTGTGAGAAGATGTTTCAACCCTTTGTTCTCAAGATAAGGTCCTGCTATAAGCATCCTGCAAACTTTTTGATTTTGTTTAATTTTCCTGCCTCACTTTCCCTATTCCACTTGTCCCAGAATTTCCCTGGCTCTTCTCTGTTCTAGAACAAGACTCAGTGATATCACAATACTCCTCAACTTGATCCTTGGTCCAGAATTTCTTTGAAAGTCCCCAGAGGAATCAAAACAAACTTGTAACATCTGAGACTTAGTAACAAGTTACAAGGTGCCAGGTACCGTATTGGATGCTTTTAATATATTATTTTATTTAGCCCTCAAAATAGTTCTGTGAGGTATGTACTATGTGAAGCTTAGAAAGGTAAGTAACTTGCCCAAGGTCAGGCAAGATTACTTACTTTAGAGTGCTTCTCCATCTCCTGTGATTATTATCGTCTTTATTGAGAAAACATCTCATCTTTCATATTCATTTCATTCAATCCCGTACAGATTTTGGATGTATTTACATAGTCATGAGTCAAGTCAAATCTAATACAAAAGTTTACTTCCCTTTTCATTTATTCATTTCTTCAATATACTTTTAGCGGGTACTAGCTACTTGGTGCTAGGCATTCGAATTCAAAGATGCGTAACCAACACTGCTGTAAAAGCTCCCAGTTTCCCCATTGTGAATGGAGAGGTCCTCACGAGCATAAAAAACTACCATTTCCAAACCTCAGCTATAAACGGGGAGACATCTATACATCAGGTTAAATGGAATGTGGATATCGGACACCTCTGGATCTCCTTAATCTGCCTTCTGAAGCATCCACCTTCTTGTATACAATATCTCTTTTTTGTCTTTAATTCTATTTATTTTTTAATTTATTATTTTTATTAATTTTCTTTCCAATTACAATTGACATACAATATTACATACTGGTAAGTTTCAGGTGTACAGCACAGTGATTTATGTAATCGTATGGTATTTGTCTTTCCTGTCTGACTGATTTCACTTAGCATGATACACTCTAGGCCAGTGGTTCTCAACCTTTCTAATGCCGCGACCCTTTAATACAGTTCCTCATGCTGCGGTGACCCCCAACCATAAAATTATTTTTGTTGCTACTGCATAACTGTAATTTTGCTATGTTATGAATCGTAATGTAAATATCTGTGTTTTCCGATGGTCTTAGGCTCTACAGCAGCAGTTCTCAACTTGTGGGTGGCGACCCACAGGTTGAGAACTGCTAGCAGGGTCACCTAAGACCATCAGAAAACACAGATATTTACATTACGATTCATAACTGTAGCAAAATTACAGTTATGCAGTAGCAACGAAAATAATTTTATGGTTGGGGGTCACCGCAACATGAGGAACTGTATTAAAGGGTCGCGGCATTAGAAAGGTTGAGAACCACTGCAAGTCTAGGCCCATCTATATTGCCATGTATGGCAAGACTTCAATCTCTCTTATGACTGAGTAATATTCCATTGAATCTAGGTACCTCTTCTTCTTTATCCGTTCATCAACAAATGGACACTTAGGTTGTTGTTATCCCTTGGCTATTGAAAATAATTCTGCAATGAACATAGGGGTGCATATATCTTTTCAAATTTGTGTTTTTGTGTTCTTCAAATAAATGCCCACCAGTGGAATTTCTGGGTCATATGGTAGTTCTATTTTTAATTTTTTGAAGAAATGTCATACTGTTTTCCATAGTGGCTGCACCATTTTGTAATCCCATCAACAGTGCAATAGGGCTCCCTTTTCTCCACATCCTCACCGACACATGGTTGTTCATTTATTAATGTTAACGTAAAAACATTCAAACCTATAAAGAATTTTTAGGAGTTTATTTGAGCCAAACTGTTGACAATTGCTGGGAAGCAGAATCTCAAATTATTGGGATAATGCTCTGGAGAATGGCAGTTTTTCATCTTGTTTTATACATTACAATCAAAGGAAGATAAATTAGGGAGGAGGCAGAAAGCAAAGGGGGGGAGGAGCAACCTCTGGGAATGGATAAAAGTAAAATGATAGACACATACTTCTTTTATTAGGTGGGTACAGGATAGTTAACAGTCAACAATTAACATGACAACAATAGCAATGAGGGAATTTGTGGTCTCTGTCCCAGAGTTTAGGCTCATTTGGTTGTGCCCAGAGCGGTCCAGAAAAGGGGAAATTACAAGTTACCCTGACATTTCACAGATGTGTTATCTTAGATGCAAAAAGACAGTAGGCTCAGTTAAGGTAAAGGTTGACCTTGTCAGGGAAGATACTGGCCTAGGACATGACTACCCACTATAAACTGCTTTTAGTTAAAGTTTTAATTTCAGACCATCCTTTGTGGTTACTTTAGGTTTTTGAGTTTGCAAAACTGTCATACAGGCCTTCTCTGAGCTAGTCAGGCTAGCATGTTGCCTTTTTTTTCCATCCGCATTAATGATAGCCATTCTGACACATGTCAGGTGATATCTTATTGTGGTTTTAATTTGCATTTTCCTGATGATTAGTATGTTGAGCATCTTTACATACAACTGTTGTCCATCTATATGTCTTCTTTGGAGAAATATCTATTCAGGTCCTCTGCCCATTTTTAATTAGATTGTTTTTTTATTGGTGTTAAGTTGTATGAGTTCATATATACTCTGGTTATTAACTGCTTATCAGGTATATTGTTGGCAAATAACTTCTTCAATCCAGGAGATTCATAATTTTCATTTTGTTGATGGTGTCCTTCATTAGGTAAAACTTTTTAGTTTGATATAGTCTCATTTGTTTATTTTTCCTTTTATTTCCCTTTCCTGAGAAGACGTATCTAAAAAATATTACTAGGAGCAATGTCATAGACTTTACTGCCTATGTGTCTTCCAGGAGTTTTATGGTTTCAGGTTATTATATTTAAGTCTTTAATCCATTTCAATTTTATATTTGTGTATGGTGTAAGAAAGTGGTCCAGTTTTATTATTCCTTTGCATGTATCTGTCCAACATGCCCAATATCATTTAGTAAAGAGACTACCTTTACCCCATTGAATATTCATGCCTGCTTTGTCATGGATTAATTAGCCATATAGGTGTGGGTTTATTTCTGGGGTCTCTATTTTTTCCCACCAATCTATGTGTCTATTTTTATGCCATTACCTTCTATTTTGATTATTACAGCCTTGTAGTGTAGTTTGATACCAGGTAGCATGGTAACTCCAATATTGTTCTTTATTGCTTTGGCAACTGGGGTCTTTTGCAGTTCAATATAAGTTTTAGAATTATTTGTTCTAGTTCTGTGAAAAAGTGGATTGGATTTTTGATAGGGGTTGCTTTGAATCTGCAGATTGCTTTGGCTAATATGGACATTTTAATGATGTTAATTATTTACATACATGAGCATAGTATATCCTTCCATTTATTTGTATCTTCTTTAATTTTTTGTCTCAGTATCTTAAAGTATTTGAGTATAGGTATTTTACCTCCTTTGTTAAATTTATTTCAAATGATTTTATTCTTTCTAATGCAATTCTAAATAGAATTGCTTTCTTAATTTTTATTTTTGATAGTTTCTCATTGGTTCTCTTTATAGTTCTCTACATTTTGTCATACCATTGGCAAATAATATCAGTTTTATTAATTCCTTTTCAATTCAGTTAACTTTTTTTTCTTATTTGATTACTGTAACTAGAACTTCTAAGAATATGTTGAATAAAAGTGGGGAAAATGGACACACATGTCTTACAGAAAAAGATTTCAGCTTTTCACCATTGAGTATGGTATTAGCTCTGGGTTTGTCATATATGGCCTTTATTATATTGAAGTATGATCTCTCTATTAAGTGAGAAAACATAAAAACTTTGCTGAGTTTTTATCCCAAATGGATGTTGGATTTTGTCAAATGATTTTTCTGCATCTATTGATATGACCATATGATTTTTATCCTTCAATTTGTTTTTGTGGCATATCACAATTAATTTGCAGATATTGAACCAAACTTGCATCCCAGAAATAAATTCCAATTGATCATTGTGTATGATCCTTTTAATATATTCCTGGATGCACTTTACTAATATTTTATTGATGATTTTTGCATCTATGTTCATCAGGGATATTGACCTATCCTATTCTTTTTTTGTAGTATCTTTGTCTGATTTTTATATCAAGGTAATGCCAGTCTTATAAAATGAGTTTGAAATTCTTTCCTCCTCTTCAACTTTTTAGAATAGTTTGAGATGGATAGATATTAATCTTTCTTTGAATGTTTGGTAAAATTAAACTGAAACCATCTGATCCAGGTCTTTTGTTTGTTGGGAGTTCTTTGATTACTGATTCAATTTTGTTAGTAGTTATTAGCCTGTTTTTCTGCTTCTTCCTGACGCAATCTTGGAAGATTATATACTTCTAAAAATGTATCCATTTCTTCCAGGTTGTCCATTTGTTGGCCTACAATTCTTCACAGTATTCTCTGATAATCCTTTGCATTTCTGTAGTGTAGGTTTTTACTTCTCTTTCGTTTCTGATTTTATTTGGGCCCCCTCTCTTTTTTTTTTTTTTCTGGTGAGTCTGGCTAAAGGTTTACCAATTTTGCTTATGTTTTCAAATATCCAGCTGTTGATTTCATTAGCAGGTTCTGGTACTGCCCTTTGGGTCAGTTGGCTCTTGAGCAGGTTGTGGGGGCTCCGGCGCAGTGTCTGGAGCTGGACCCCAGGTGTGCTCACGGTGGAGCCTCTTGGAAGGGGTTCTGGTGCAGGCCAAATTCAGTCACCGCTTGTGCAGGGCGTGGGGCTGCTGGTAGATATAGCTACAAAGTGATATGCATGTGTTTGCTGCTTCTGTGGAGCTTAGAGATACTTGAAAGAGACTATTCTGAGACCTGAGGCTGGATACCACTTGTGCTGGGCTTGAGGCCCTTTGGTGGGTAATATGATGTGAGCCACAGCCAGGTGCCCCATATGCTGGGCTTCTGGCCACTTGGAACTATGTTATAGGCCAAACCTGGCTGTCACTTATGCCAGATTTGGGGCCACTTGATAGGACTGACAATTAAAAAAAGAAAAATGAGAGTTCTCACCCCTTGTGGTGGGTTTGGGGTTACTTGGCAAGAGCTACGTTGTACTCAGAGGATAGCTGCTGCTCATGTGGGGTTTGTGGACATTTGAGAGAGTTTATAGTGCAAGCCCAGGGCAGCAACCATTTGCTTGGGAATTGCAGACTTTTGAGAAAGTCTGCCAGGGATTAAGAAATATTAGAAATAAAGAAAACAAGGCGCAGAAATAGATTCATAAAGCTGGGAGCTGGGTGGATCTTTCTGTGCCTTGCTGAGGCCACAGAACAGATCCAGACTGCAAAGCTGGTGCTTTATTTATCATCAGGGACAAACAAGGTAATCTACAATATTGTTGTAAGTTTCACTTGTTTGGCAGCACTTGCTGCCCCTCCTAGCTACTCAGGAAAGATCTAGGGAGCAGTCACAAGATCAAGCTTAATTATGCTTAGAGGACTGAGCCCTCCAAGCTGGGACTTGTTTGCGACTTTGCCAGTAGGTCAGTCCGAGGCTTAACCCTATAACCGCTTCCTACAGGGAATTGCAGACTTTTGAGAAAGTCTGCAGCATGTGCCCAGCGCAGCCATTACTTGTGTGTAGTTTGTGGTCCTCTGAGGAGTCTGCAGTATCAACTGAGGCAGGCTGCTCCTGTGGAGGAGCTACTGGAAGAGGCTCAGGTTGAGCTAGAGATTTGGGTGGAGCAGGGTCTCAGGAATCACTAGGAGGGGGGAATGGGGGGAAGGGAGGGCCAAGCAAAGTTAAATGGGAGCACAGATTTGGTATCTGACTGCATGTGGTTGGCTGTTAGCAGGAGAGCTCAACAAAGGAACTATGGTGCCTGCCAGTGTTTCTGTGCCCAGAGAGATTTCCTCCAACCCCCATTCCTTCAGTCATCAACCTGTATCAGTCAATTTATTTCTTCCCCGTAAGTTCCTGGCACTTTTCTAGCTGCTGCCCTAGTCTGGAGCTTAGAGCAAGTGATTTTGTTTGCTGGCCCTTTAAGAGTAGCATGTCTTGGTCTCCCGTAGCCCTTTATCCCTCTGGGACATGATCCCCACTGATTTGCACAGCCAAGTGTAATGGGGACTACTCTCCCTGGCACTGGTGCTCCAGGCTAGCGAGCCCATTGCTCCTCAGGTGGGTCCTCCACAGAGGAGACATTTCTCCCTATTCTTAACCACCACATTGTATGTGTGGGGCCTGCCTGGTCTCCACCCCTCTTACCAGTCTGAGCATGGCTTCTTTATGTCCTTACTTACAGGAATTTTACTTAGCTAGTCTTCAGGTGGTTCTCAGGGATGGTTTTTCTATGATTATTTGTAATTTTGTTGTGGTCATGAGAAGAGGCAATCTCACAGTTTACCCACTCCATGGTCTTTACCAGAAGTCTCTTCTATATACCTTTTTTTCTCTCTTTATTCACCATCTGGCTTTACCAAAATATCCAGTTAATAGAGTCATATTGATGGTTTAGTACGCAGTTAGGGGTCAACCTCCATGAGGTTTGACTAGATGTCTGACTTAACTACACCCTTCTTAAGCTCCTTAGCAAAACATCTGAGAGCCCAAAGGAAACCCCAAACAGGTCCAGTTCTCTTGGTTACTTGCAGCCAGTACATGGAATTTCTACAAATAAATCATTGCCCCCTGGGATTTTGAATGCCCCCTCTGTAGACTTCTTTTTAAAGTAGAAGCCCATCATCTGGATATCAGCATTGTTTTTTACAGAGCTATGGTATATTGAAGATCTTCAATAAGTGCTATTATTGTTAATATTAATGGTATGAGCAATACCAATAGTCACTACTGTTCCTGCTGCCCAAGGAGAAGAAACTATCTGAGTATCCAAGAAAATAATTATTAGAGTGTAGTTTACTTTAAATAAATTTATTCTTGTTATGTATTTGCTTTGCTTGTGTTTGCATATTGCAGCAGGCTATAGTCCCAAAGTCCAATACTACTATTACTACTACTACTGTTACAGAAGACCTGAGAAAAACCAAGCAACGCTTAGAGAAATGGAGTTACACTTTATTAAAAAAAAAAAAAAATCTTTCAAATTCTGAGCAGCAACATGGAGGAAGTTGTCCCTTTTTATATCTTTTTCAGTCCTTTGTCTCCCAAATATGGAGTTTTCTGGTCCTCTTTGAAAGTTCTTAAAAAGCCCTATGTGCTGGGGCTTTGAGACCTCAACCAAAGGCCTAGCCTGGCGCCAGCACTGATAACTTTGTCTGGGGAAGGTTTATGGCCTCTCTAAAATGGGATTAAACAGGTCTTGCAGGACCAGACAATTAAAGGGGCAGTGATTAGATTCAGATTGCTAGCCCCCAAAAATGTCTCCTTTTCCCCATCATTACTACTACTACTACTAATAATAATAAGAAGAAGAAGAACTCAGACTTTGAGGTGCACTCAAGGTAAAGGAAAAGTCTGGGAAAGTCTGAGGTAGGCAATTAGCACAGAGAAAAATCAAAATTGTTCCTAGCCTGGGAAATGCACCTAGCAGACAACTGCATTTACATAGCTTCATTCCACTTCCATCTGAGGACACTGCTGTGTGGCTCAGAGAATGCTCTGATCTACAGGTGTTTCAGATTTACTTACTAGACCTACCACAATGTTGTAGCATCCAAAATCCTCTCTTTTCAATACCTCCACTGAGCATGGACTCTCCTCTTTCAAAGGAGGCATGAGGTAGTGGGAAAGTACCGGGTAAGTGAAGGAAAAGGAGAAAATAGTTTCCAAAATATGTTTATATGCTTTTCTGAAATGAATAAGAATTGGCAGACACTGCTGGTGGCATGCCCTTATCAACTTCCCCTTATTTTTATTTACTCACAGAACACAGGAGGGCAGAAATGCCTCAGCTAATATACTCTGTCAGGTTTCCTTGCTTCTAGAATGGCTCAATGACATAGTTATGGCCAGTGACATGTGTAGAGAGTGCCTGGGAAGGCACATGAGCATTTCTTTAATTATTGTCACTGAATCCAGTGGCAGTGGCAGAGCCACGTCCTGAAACACACCTTGCCAGAGGCAGGAGTGTTGTCAGCTTGACCTTCAGCCCAGGAGCCAGGGGGTGGGTTTCATTATCTAAATCCAGCCAAGCACCAGGAATGCACATAATCTCCTTTATCTTGACCTTTAGTAAAACTTCCTGTTTTTTGCTGTATAAAATAAATGCAATGAAATAAACCATCAGACAGTGGTCCTTTCATTTTCTCAATCCCCAGCAGCCCCTACTCAGGAGCTGGACCGCTCACTAGCCGTGCTGGATGCAGAAAAGAGAGAAATATTTACAGACATGTAAGAAACCATCTGTTAGGGATTTCTGGGAGAGTTTTTGCTTTACCAATACAAGCACTGCTCCTTTCTTTTTCTTCCTGCCTAGAATGCAAAAATGATGCTGAAGATAGAGCAGCCTTTTGGGACCATGAGGCAACAGACACAAAACTCAAAGCTGTGTGCTAAATATAGGGCAGCAGAAAAATAAGACATTTGGAGGGTGATATTAAACTTCTTGCTAAAGACAAAAAAGTAATCCCTATTTGATTAAGCCAATATTTTGGATTTCTAATACATGGACACACACACACACACATACACACACACACACACACACACATCTGTGTGTCCACAGTGAAACTATCTCTAGTGTCTCTACAATTCAAATAACTTTTAGAAACATTTTAACTGCTCACTTAATGCTATTATTATTGTTGTTGTTGTTGTTGTTATTATTATTTGTTTTTTGGTTTGGTTGGGGTTTTTTTTGGTCATTGTTGTTCTGATCTTTATCCTCTACTAAAAGTACAAAATAAAGAACACAATGTGCTTTAGCTGAGAAACTGAGCATACATAAAATTCTTGACTGGTCAAAACCCAGGAGCGGTGAAGCAAATTCTGGGCAGATGGGGAGATAAGCAGGAAGAAGTAAACATACTGCTTCACCTATAATGAGACCTGGACTCCTTTGCTCTCCCTTAGGAGTCACTCTATAATGCTACGGAGGGACGCAAAGTTGACTAAGATTAGAGTGGGAGTAACTCTCTCTGGGTCCTTTAGGGGTGGGGGTGGGGTGCATGCTGCAAGTGCCCTCCTGGATGTGCTCTGCTGAGGAAGTTCTTAAAAACGCAGTTTCCGTACTCGTGTTACCCCAAGAATATTTAATAAAAAGCTTGGCTCAGTAACCTGCAAAGAGATGGACACAAAGATGTTGTGATGGCATCTGAAATGGATGTGGCCCCTGTAGTTATCTGCTGCCAAGGACAGCACATGAAACACGTTTTACCTGTGTTCCAAGGGCAGCTTCCTTTGATAGGTCACTGCAATGGACCAAGGAAGAAGGTAGTTCCTGTGGTGAGAACTGTCACTCAATTTAAATGCAGCCTCCTGCACGCGTCTTCCTGCTGGCAGCGAGGTGTGCAGTGGTAAGCATTCTCAGGAGAGGCCAGGCAGGCTACTGGCTGCAGGGGAGGCTGCTGAGGAAGACTGTGGTGAATTGGGAAGTTCTTATCCCATCTAAAGTCACAGGCACCACAGCTTTGCTTGGTTGCTGCCACAGAGGCCCAATACTGCAAGATACTCTGGTGTGTGTGTTTTTTTTTGTGTGTGTGTGTGTGTGTTTTGTTTTGTTTTTCAAGAAAAGCCAGCAATTTTTAACAAACATTTTAATATGTATTTGGGCTGACACATCATATATGTGGGTTGGATCCAGCAATATAAATTGCCAGTTGGAGATCCCATCTTTTAAAAATCAAAGCACATTAATAATGGTACTGAATCCCTATTCCAAACAAAGTTTGTCTTTATTTCCCAATTTATGTTTCCTCCTTTCCTGGTTCCTGGCCCATGTCTAAGCCTTATCTTTTCTTTAGTCCTTCCTCTTCTCCACAACTAGGCTTTAATGATCAATAGGACTGAAGTATTACCAGCCCCAGGATTATTTCTATCTAAAGAGACCTCTGCAATTAAAAAGAAAAAGTACCACAAGAATCAAAGGACTTTAGGCAAGGTGGTTCGGTGCAGCCCATCTCATATCACACAACATATATCCAGCAGCTCTGCTGGCTCTTTCTCATGTGAGGGCCACACATTCCTCTTTTCATATCCAAACACAGACACACATATTTATACATACTTCCAATAACTGCGATTGCCCAAATAACAAATAAAGGATAAACGGACACTCCCAGAAGTGACAGATAATACCCAGTGAACATAAACTAGTTGACATATTTTATTTTTGTGTCCTGATCTGGAATTTAGTATCCACAGGAAATATTATGATGGAAAATTCCATAACTGACCCACAACTTACATTCCAACAATTATATCCAAGGACCAATTTTAGCATATCAAATAGGAAATATATTATGGAATTTTGGGCTACATTTTTACATAATAGTAGTAATAAAACCTGTAGTCATTTATTTATTTAGTGTTTGCAAAGTACTTGCATATCTCTACTCTCATTTGATCCACCAGGCTAGTAGAAGCACATATTAGTTTGTGAATGTGAACAAGTCCTTTAATACAAATCACAGATTTAGCATGATTTTAAAAAAGTCAGAAGCAATGTATATTAATGATAAAAATTAGCCCAACACACATGAGAAATAAGTATATGATAAAGGAGGACTCTCAAGTAAGCAGAGTATGGTAGTTTTAAAAACATGTCCACAAATTTTTTATATTCCTCAATTCAACATAAGGAGCTTAATTCTTCTGCCCTTGCATAAGGACTAGACTTCCTGACTTACTTCTTACGAATCTAATATTGCGGATGTGGTCACATGTTACTTCCAGGATTACCCTATTAAAAAGCAAACAGACAATCGTGGGTGCTCTTTCTGTCTTAGATCGCTCTTTCTGAGGGAAGTTAGTGTATCAGGAAGGCACTCAAGTACCCTGGGAAGAGGCCCACACTGTGACACACAGGCACACACCTCCAGACAGCAGTCCATGAGAAACGACAGTAGGCCAGCAGCCCTGGGGTAACCTTGGAAGCGGATCTTTGACCAAATGCCTGCATTCCTGGCCATTAGCTTAACTGTAACCTTATGAGCAACCCTGAGCCAGAACCACCAAGGTAAGTCACTCTCACTTTTCTGACCCTCAGAAACGATGTGACACAAAAATGTTTGTGTTTCAAACTGCTGAGTTTTGCAGTGTATTGTTACACAGCAATAGAGGAAGAATACATAGCGTAGTAATTGATGTTACAACTGAGTAGTCATCTGGAATGAGATAAACTTGAACCCATATTTTAAACTGTTGATTAGGATTCATTCTAAATGGATCAAAATCCTACCTAATAATAGACAAATATGCAAATTGACCACACCTTTGCTATGCCCAAGCCACGCCCACCAACAAAGCCACGCCCACCAACCAATCAGGACGAGTATGCAAATTATACCAACAAAGATGGCAGCTAATTTGCATATCAAGACAGTGTAGAAAGAAGCCAAGAGCTGCAGAAGGGAGCAAAGCTGCGGAGAAGCAAGCAAGCCGGGGTGGGGGGGAGGAGAAGGGAGGAGCGGAGGCGGGGCTGGGGGAGAAGGGAGGAGTGGAGGCGGGGCCAGGGGAGAAGGAAGAAGAGCGGGCCGGCTGGCAGAGAAGGGAGAAAAGCAGGGGGGCTGGCGGAGAAGGCGGGGTGCCCGGGGACAAGGGAGGAGAGCAGGCAGGGCTGGGTAGAGTGCAGCAGGAAACCCTATTGCAGAATTTTTCCTGCAACGGGAACGCTAGTTTAAATATAAAATATAAAATGTTCTAATTTATTAGAAAAAAACATGAGCTGATTCCTTTAAACCACAGTTTATCCACCTCAGTACCTGATGCTTGGGCTTAATAACTAGGGTTATTTCCTGTGCAGTGTAGGATGATTAGGAGCATCTCTAGCTTCTACCCATCAGACACCTGGAAGTCCTGCCTGTCTTAGTGATTCAAAAATATCTTTAGACACTAGAGTAGAGGAATAGAAGGGCATTCTGATTGTGATAAAAAGACAACACACACATGATATGCAATGTGAAAGGGAAAATGACAAGCTGGGGGAGAGGATACTCGCAACTCAAATCACAGGCAAATGACTAATAATCCAATAGAAAAATAGGCAAGGGACCAGAACAGACAACTCTTAGAGAAAGAAATATAAATGGCTCTTAAACATATGAGATGATGCTCCAGTCAAAACTAAACTGAGATGCCTTTCATACTTTCAAATTGATAAAAATCTTCAAGTTTGACAATACATCCTCTTGTCCTGTCTGGGAAGACAAGGGACATATTCTCACACATCGCTGGTGGAAATACTAAATAATTCAACTCCTATAGAATGCAGCTTGGTATTATCTTCTGAAATTATAAATGTGTTATCCTTTGACCCAATTATTCTGTTGTGAAGAATTCATCTTACAGATATGCTGTTCTTGCCTTCTACCACTGTGACAGAATTGGGGCTGGCCTGGGGTTGCCCATTTAGACACTGCATTTCCCATCATTCTTTGCAGCTAGCGATAGCTAGGTCAGTAAATCTTTGCAGTGGAACATGACTGGATGAGATGTTTGCTGTTTCTTGGTCTGGGTCCTCATATGTTGGGCATGTACCTTTCTAAGAGCTCCCTTTTCCTTCCTGTGACCTGAACTACAAATGTGCCCTTGATCCAGATTCAACCATGCAGACTAAGATCTTGAGGAACATGAAAAAAGTGAGATAGAGAGAACTTAGCCTCTTGTTGTGGATGCTGTGTGTCTCCTTAAAAGTTCCACATTGAAATCGTAATGCCCAATATGATAGTATTAGGAGGTGGGCCTTTGGGAGGTAATTAGGTCATGAAGGTTGGGCCCTCATGAATGGGATTAGTGCCCTGATAAAAGGGACCCAGAGACCTCCGTCACCCTCCTCTGCCATTTAAGGACAGAGCATGAAGACCGTTGTCGATGAGCCAGGACGCTGGCTCTCCCCAGACCTATCTATGCCTTGAACTTGGATTTCCCAGCCTCCAGAACTGTGAGAAATGTTTGTTGTTAAGTCACCCCGTCTGTGGCAGTTTGTTATAGCAGCCACAATACACTAAAATACCTTTAATGATCATAAGGAGCACACTGCCGTCAAACTGGACTTCCTTCACCCCACCCTTAGGAAAGGTGCATGAAGGAAATAACCTGAAGCCATTGGATACGGTATCTTTTCCTTAGGGCACCTTAGCCTTCATTTTACTAAACACCTGCTGACATGTGAATTGACAGAGGGACAAAGGTATTCATTTCAACATCAGTTGACTTTGCAAAAGATTCAAAACTGCTGTGGATTATAATGAACAACATAAACTGATGAACAAAAATAGATCCAGAGACACAGAAGCATCAAACAGACTGTCAAACCTTAGAGGGAAGGCAGGGGAGGGTGCGCGGGGGTGGGATTGTAAGAACTAAACCAAGGAACTTGTGTGCATAGAAGCATAACCAATGGACACAGACGATTGGGGGGTGAAGTGAAGGCCTGGACTGGGGGGCGTGGTGGGCTGGGAGAGGACAATGGAGGAAAAAAGGGACATATGTAATACTTTCAACAATAAAGAATTAAAAAACAAAAGAAACTGCCCGTATTTCCATCAATAGGGACTCATTATGTAAACTATGGCATGGCCACAAGCTGAAGTACCACGTATGTATTTAAAAAGTAAAGAAGCTCTATGTATATTCAGACTAGTGAAACATAGCGTGCAAAGCATTGTTCTAAATAAAAAGATCATACATTGGGCTTGGCCATGTGACATGTTGCTGCCAGTGGAATCATGTGAAGCATGTCGTGTCTGGGCTTCGGAGGCAGGGTGAATTGTCACCAGCTCTCTTGCTCCTGCCCTGTCCCGTAGAGGAGCATGTCCCAGGCAGCAGCCACTCCTGTGGCCTCGTTCCCAGGAAGAGGAGACCTAGGAAGCCCACCTACGGGCAGGAGCAGAGCTGCAGCGAGAAGAGCAGCCCGCATACCTCGGGAGTGAGAAAGAAGTGTGTCCTGACAGCTCTTGAGGTTTAGGGCTTGTTTGTCTTTAGACAGAATAATCTAGTTAAAAGATAGCAAACTTATATCTTTTGTTTAAAAGTTGGGGTTAAAAAGAATATCATATTTGCATTTACTTTCCTAAAGAAACACTGGAAGGATATAATGACAGCTTTTGTATCCTCATAATGACACCAGCCAAAGCTCTGAAACATTTTGCTGTATCTACTTGTAGTCTTTTATTCTGTGTGTATTTGTTAAATAAAAATGGAATTATGTAATACACACCGTTTTGTAGCCCTTCTTTCCTACTTAGCAGTATATAATGGCAAATTCTCAACTGCTTGGTCATCATTTTCATATGGGATGCCCAGTTAACTTGTTTTATTGGGTTCTGATATATTGTAGGAAGTTCTAGCAGAGGTCTGTGTAGTGACTCGTGCACACAAGCAAAGGTAGCAGTTCTTCCGATGTCGGCAGACCGTCCTGTCTGAGCGAGCCTCGCTGTGCTAGGACACGCGTGTGAAGGGCGACAAGAGCTCTTGCCTACGCGCCAGATCATCCCAGAGGCCCCTGTGTGGCTCCGGCAGGAGGGACGTGGTCATCTTTTATAGCTGGGCAATGTATTTTGATAAAAAATTATGATAAAGCCACAGGCAAATTTCTGTGTTGTTATAAGATCAAAAATTTTATATCAAGCCACATTGGAATTTGGAAAAAAAAAAATGAACATAAAACTCTGGGAAAATTTCTGCTTTCTCAAAGAAGAATATCTTAAGTGGATATGATAACAATAGGAGGAATTTAACTGTTTGTATCACCCAGCAAGACACAAGGTCGGACAGCTGAGGGGCAGGGCTCCTGGCACTCCTGCCACCGTGTTGGCCCCATACCGCAGTGCTTCTGTCCCAGCAGCCTCCTACTGAAATGTGTGTGTCGTTTCATTGCTATAACACAGGTCACTTCTAACTTCACACCTACAACCTGTGCACTAACAGTGAAAGAAAGGACATTCTGGTAGTATAGAAGTGTACGTTTTAAATAATATAAACTAAAATCCACATGTAACATTCAATTGCCAGACTGCAGCACCAGTGTACCCAGTGGAGGGAATTAATGTCAGGGTGGGTTTCTGATTCTTCTAAAGATCCAGGGAATCGACTCAACTGGCCTGGAGGAGAGGGGTCCCTGCAGATTTTCCAGTGCTTTAGAAGCCCCAAGGCAGAATTTTCAATGCCAGAAGGTGATTTCTAGGGCTATATTAGTCCATAAGTATGCCCATGAGGACTAATGGAAACACTGTAAGATAAAAAATTAATATTATAAAAGACAAGGTGAAGATGAAACAGATTCAGACTTCTCTGGCAGGGCTAAATAATTTAAAAGCACCAAGCACAGGCTCCTAGGATGGGTTAAGACATCCGGCTATGAATCAGAAGACCTGTGTTTTAGTAGTTTAACATTTTGGATAGTGACAATGAAGGAAGGGTTGAAAGCTATTCAAGAAGAGCAGACAAGAGAGTGTTGGATTCTTGCTCTTTACTGACAGAGGAGGCAATGAGTAGGAGGATGGCTGATAAATCTAGAAATAACTAAACCAAACAAGGAAGGGAAAAATGTAAAGGACTTCCCCAAAGAGCCTTCAGCCCTATGCTCCATTATAAGAAAGGGTGCAGCAAAGTAGCCTAATATGCCTGCCTTAAGCTTGTTGTATTGCAGCAATATATAATACTAGAGGACC
This sequence comes from Eptesicus fuscus, assembly GCF_027574615.1. Lineage (NCBI taxonomy): Eukaryota > Metazoa > Chordata > Mammalia > Chiroptera > Vespertilionidae > Eptesicus > Eptesicus fuscus. The sequence goes on from NC_072486.1 coordinate 74,914,710, forward strand.
CGTGCATGAAATTCATGCATGGGTGGGATCCCTAGGCCTGGCCAGCAATCAGGCTGATGGGGTCTGGGCCGGAGAGGAGGCGACGGTCACCAGGCTGGGAGCAGAAGGAACAGATGCCAGATGCTGACGCCATCATAATCAGCACCCCACCATCATGCAGTTCCCCACCTCCCCCCCACTTCCCTTGCCACCACACTGCCACTGTGGCAGGCAGGCAGCGGGCTGATTGGAGCCTGGTGGCCTGGGGGTAGGACAGGGCACTGACCACCAGCAGGCAGCTCCTGCATTGAGTGTCTGCCCCCTGGTGATCAGTGCGCATCATAGTGACCAGTTGTTCCAGTTGTTCTGGTTGCTCTGGTCACTTAGGCTTTTATATATAGACTAGTGGCTCGGTGCATGAAATTCGTGCACGGGGGGGGTTGTCCCTCAGCTGGGCCTGCACCCTCTCCAATCTGAGACCCCTCAGGGGGTGTCTGAGTGCCGGTTTAGGCCCATCCCTGGGATCCCTCTCACAATCCAGGACCACTGGCTCCTAACCACTCACCTGCCTGCCTGGTCGCCCCTAACCACTCTGCCTGCCAGCCTGCTCACCCTCAACTGCCCCCCCCTGCCGGCCTGCTTGCCCCTAATTGCCCCCCACCGGTCTTCTCGCCCCCAACAGCTTCCCCCCCCCCACCCCACCAGTCTGATCACCCCCAACTGTCCCCCACTGCCGGCCTGCTCACCTCCCACAGTCCCCACCCCCCCTCCGCTGGCCTGCTCACCCCCAACTGGCCCTGTGGGGTTGGGCCTAAACTGGCAGTTGGACATCCCCCGAGGGATCCCATATTGGAGAGGGTGCAGGCCAGGCTGAGGGGCAACCCCCATGGATGAATTTCGTGCACCGGGTCACTAGTATTTAATAATTGTAAATTATTTTCTTAAATATTTCTGATGAGAGGAGATTCTTCTAGTCATTTTCCAGGGGTACAAACATGGTTCACATTCTGTTAGTTCCTCTGTATTCACTTGTAATCATTTGCTGCATCAATTCCTCCTGTGACATTTCCCCTTTGCCATTCCCATTCCTTTCAAATGAGCAGTTGCCAAGTTTTTTACCACTTAGCACTTGTGGTCTATGGATCTCAGCCACTTTTTAAAAAACTTTTAGTTTCATATAAATTATATCTATAATATATAATTTATGTTGTATATATTTTACTACAATATGTAACTTTATTGTAGTAAAATATATACAACATAAAATTACCATTTTAACAAATTGTTATTGTATATTTTACCAACATTAATTACATTCACATGTTGTGAGACCATCACCACTATCCTTATCCAGAACATTTTCATCATCTCAAATAGAAACTCTATATCCATTAAACAATTACTCTCATTCCCCCTCTCTGGTCATTTCTACTCTACGTTCTGTTCAAACCACTTTTGGGGAGGATATAATAGCACCCTCTTATCCATGGGGGATATATTCCAAAAACCCCAGTGGATGTGTGAAACCACAGATAGTACAGAGCCCTATACAAGTGTATATACTGTTTTTTCCATACATAGGTTTAATTTATAAATTAGGCACAGTAAAACATTAGCAACAATAACTGATAACAAAATAGTATAATTATTATAATATACAGTAATAAAACTTGTGAATGTGGCCTCTCTCTCTCACTTTTCCTTATAACCCATTTGATAACCTAAATGGCTACTACATGGCTAATGGGAGGGGAGTGTATACAGAGTGGAGACTCTGGACAAAGGGAAGACTTACACCTAGGGTGGGACCAAGTGAGTGGCTCAAGATTTCATCACACTACACAGAATGCTATGCAATTTAAAACTTATGAACTGTTGCTCTGGCCAGGTAACTCAGTTAGTTAGAGCATCATCTCTATATGCCAAGGATATGGGTTTGATTCCTGGTCATATGAGGAACAACCAATGAATGCATAAATGGGTGGAATAGCAAATTGATGTTTCTCTCTCTCTCAAATCAATAAATAAAAATAAAAACTTCTATTTCTGGAAGTTTCCACTTAATTATTTTGGCTGCAGTTGACTATAGATAACTGAAACTGTGGAAAGTCAAGCAACAGATAAGGGGGAGGGACTGCTGTGTTTACTTGATGGGGAAAAAGGGCAGCCAGGCACCAGGCCTGGGAAAGAACATGATGCAGTGGCCCTTGTCCTTTGACCCTGTTTTCCTTACATGCTCCTTTTCCATGACCCCCTGCTCAGAAAGTTGCCTTGGTGCTGCCCTCTGGCTGCCCTGGAATAAGACTAGAATGTTCCACTCATGCCCATGTTTCCTAGGCCACCTCCTTCTCCTCTGGACCTCTTTCCACTGCCACTCAAATGTCCATTTTGTTGACAGAAGATGAGAATGAAATAACTCTCCCCACAGTGTGGAAAGCTTGCTACTTGAGCAGATGAGCACCTACCTAAAGCTCACGAATCATCCAGGTGATACCACTGTAATTAACTAGTTATTGGTAGCAGGAAAAGAGCAGAGGGAAGGCCAAATAGTGTAGGCATGTCATTTGGGCAGCTTCACCAGGAAGCTACAGCTTTACCCTCCCCAGGGAGCCACTAGTCAATCCCCTGCAGATGCACGGGGCTGGACAGGGAGGAGATAGAGGCATGCCCAGGAAGGTTGGGGTGATGTCTGGAAAGTTCTTGGTCAAAATGGCCGTGGCCACTGCAAAGGCTCAGCCTTTGGGATATTTAATCCCCTGAAACAGTGGTCGGCAAACTCATCAGTCAACAGAGCCAAATATCAACAGGACAACGGTTGAAATTTCTTTTGAGAGCCAAATTTTTTAAACTTAAACTATATAGGTAGGTACATTGTTATTAACTTAATTAGGGTACTCCTAAGCTGGCCTTTGCTAAAAACTCAAGGGGCCAAAGAGCCGCATGTGGCTCGCGAGCCGCAGTTTGCCGACCACTGCCCTAAAACAAAGGAATCTGCTCTCTTGTGCCCTTGGTTCCTCTTGGCACGTTGTGCTTAACTTCTGGCTTGTGAGACGCTCTCGCTCCTGCTTCCAGGCATTTGCTCATATGGCCCATGGCCTTGGAGAACCCCACCAGCAATGGACTGCAACTAGGCTGATTCTGAGCTGGACCTGGCTGCACCATGGAATGCACACTCAGGACACACTGGCTTTGCTTTTAGCTTTACTGAAACCCCAGCTACAGTTCTTCTGTGACCAGAATCAGGCTTTGGAAACCTAGGGATGTAACACCACACAAAGAAAAATCACTCACCCTCCTCTGCAAGTCTAGAAAATTCTTTTTCTCAAGATATGATAAGGACCCATGCACCCGGTGGAGAAGGAGGCACCCCAATTTCCAGGATAACAGAATGGCGACCCAGATGGAACAAGAACAAAGAGGATGGAAGCTAGGAAAGCATTTCTCCTGTGGTCCCTCCCACTCGCAGACTCCAAGTCAACTCTGGGAGGGTACGACAGCAGAAGAAATAGAAGCTGACCAGGACCCTGGTGAGAAATGAAATCTAACTTCCCAGTTCTGGACATTCTATAATTCATCTCTATCTCTCTCCCCCCTTCTAATTCCCGTATGTGCAATTTGCTTCCTTTTTTCTGCCTTTCACCACCTCTTACCCTGCTGCTGCTGCTGCTGCTGTTTCAGACCCAGACCCAGAACCGGTTTTGTGGGTGTGGAGCATCTAGCCACAACCGCTGAGGCTGCCTGAGTCCCAGCAAATGGCAGCACCGGACCTGGGCTCCCTCAGCACTGTTGCCACAACACAGGTCTGGGAGCCCTGCAAGGCGCAGGGAAGGTGTGCACACACTAAGGGCCAATTTCATGGGTTCCCTGGGAAGCGCCCCAGGCACACAGCCTGCTTTGCTGGCACCTGGCCTCCACTCTGAAAGCTTGTTTGTGATGTCTCTGGAGCCACAGCCCACCTATTGGAGGTGCCTAGCCCTGGCCCCAGGAGGGGAAGGGGGAATAGGGATGGATGCCAGCTGAGGCTCCTGCCAATGGCACAGAGTTCTGCCTCCTGGTCCCTGGCCCCTGAGAGTTCCCCGGTCAAGGTGTCAGCTGCTGCATCCCCATCCCCTGTGGTGTGCAAGAGGGGCACAGCTTGGTCCCTGCCTTCTCTCCTGGAGGTGACCTCATTCCGATTCCCCTGCCCACAGTGCTGCCTAGGAATTGCCCCTTCTCCCACAGCGCTGCAGGCTTAGGGCGTGACTCACAGCTGAGAAGTCTGTGGCACGGACCTCACAGCCTCATCCACCTCCTCATCCCCACAGCTGTGTGTCCCACTGCTTCTGGTCACCCAGGCCCTCAGACTATAGCTTCCCTAGCAGAGGGCGCACCTGCCTCTGTGCACCCTTGTGGTTGGGCACCAGGAGGCGCGGGGGGCGGGAGGGGGCCGGGTTGGGGGGCAGCACAGAAAGCCAGGACACAAAGGCAGTACAGGGAAAAAATCAAAAAACCAAAAACTGCTGCAGATCTTTTTGACCTGATGCTTGTTACGAACACTATGCTTCTTTTGCAAATGCAACTGCTATGTTTTAATTCCTACAAATGTTATTGCTTGTCATTAATGCTTCTTCCACAAGTATAGTTACTAGACAAAAAATGCCTCAAACACACAGATGCTCAGAAAAGGAAAGGTTTTTTGTTAGCTAATCTTGGAAATGGACTGGAAACAGAATTTAAAACCAGGGCCCTGAGTATTAAATTCTATTCAGCCAGATTAACCGGAAATGCTTGCCCCTTTCTTACAGGAAGCCATCTTATACTGCCAAGCTTCTTAAGGAACTGAGGCTGTTATAAATATGAGACAACAACAGGTTGCTAGCTCAACTAATAGAGGCAAGTTAAAAAGGCCAGACTTTTTCTACCCAAGACAGTAAAACCTCCAATAAAGTCAGAGGCCTTCAGAATCTTCCGCGTGGCGTTAAAGACCCCACATCTGGACAATTGCATTATTATTGCAAGAAGGGCCTCTGTCCCAGGCATGGGAGGAGGCTTTGGGCTGTGGGTGAATGCAAATTCCCCAGTCGGTGGCCATGGGATGCCATGGTGGTTAAGGCATCATAGGCCCCTTGGAGTCTGGTCTATGACAGGAAGCTAAGGTACATAGATGACATACATGCCTCCCTCAGCTATTGAATCTTCCTCTTTTAAGGGAATAAAAGAGGATGAAGGGTTTTTAGGTTTTTCTCCCCAAAATTAATAGTAATACAATTTCCATTCCTACTCTGGCAAGAAATTTTATTCTGGATTTTTCAAAGAAAGGACTATCTGTCTCTTAAATACTAATACTTGGTCTCCATGAACTCTTATCTGAGCCATCTATTGGAATGCAGATTCTGAGAAATAGATCTTATCTGAGCCTAAGGTATCTAAGCCAATCACTTTAATTCAGTTCACCTATGGTTTGCTAAATCAGTGAACTTTACTATATACCTGTCTCCATGAAAGCATGTCTCTAAAAGTGTCAGTGTGTTTGTCAGTAAAGAAGCCTATGTTTATAAAAGTTATGGAATGTGTTTGCCAATCTTGGGAAAGCTAATTTGCTCACTTTTAGCTTTTTCTCCCTACCTTATCCCTCCAGAATTTGGCAATTCTTAATCAGGGAGTTATGGCAATATATATATAATAAAAGGCTAATATGCAAATAGACCAAACAGCAGAACGACCAGTTGCTATGACACACACTGACCACCAGGGGGAAGGCACTTGATCCAGGAGCTTCCCCCTGGTGGTCAATGCACTCCCACAGGAAGAGTGCTGCTCAGCCAGAAGCCGTCCTCATGGCTGGTGAATGCAGCGGCAGTGGCGGGAGCCTCTCCTGCCTCTGCGGCAGTGCTAAGGATGTCTGACTGCCAGCTTAGGCCCACTCCCCTTGAGAATCAGGACTAAGCCATCAGTTGGACATCCCCTGAGGGCTCCCAGACTGCGAGAGGGCACAGGCCAGGCTGAGGGACCCCCCTGAGTGCATGATTTTCATGCACTGGGCCTCTAGTATATATATATATATATATATATATATATATATATATATATATATATATATATATATTTTTTTTTCCCCCCATAAACCCAATAAGATCAGTTCCTAACTAAGTGGTCTTATTAACCAAGACTTTGGAATGCCATGTCTAAGAGAGACATTCCTGGACTCTGGATGTTACTAGAGATCCTTTAGAAATTGAGATTGACTCTGAAAGCTAATCAAAACCAATCAAAAGGCACTTGAAAAATGGCCTCATACCTTGCTTGGTCACATGGTTATGACAGTCTTCCAGGGAAGGAACAATGGTCACTTTCCTAAAATATGGCAAGAAAAGAAACTCAAGACACCATCAGGGGACCTCAAGAGCTTGACGACTTGACCCAAGCCTACAGGTATTTCAGGCAAAGCCTGATGGCCACTGTGGCTTGGCTTCTCTGCCCTGAAGGCTGACTGATCACTAAAGGTCAATCTAAAGATTCCTTGTGAAAATATTCAGCAAAGCAAATTTGAAAGGGCCTGTGTGATCAATTTGATTAACTGCTATTCTTACAATATTGCAAGAAGTACTGTTATTGTTACTTAGGCATTTCACTTTTTATTTAATGAGATTTTTGTAATCTGCATTTTTCTCTTTAAAATGTAGTATGACTGGAGGATAGAAGTATGACTCTCTGACAGGAAGATATAAGTAAATATCACAATTACCAAGAAAAAAGTTTCCACCTATACCTGTGAACTTCTCCCTCAACCACTCACAATAGGGATTCTGATTCTTCACTACCCTACACCCTCAACATCTGACTCTATCAATATTGCTGGTAGAAGTGGCACTCCAAAGATACCGACACAGAATTGGAAGTGTAAAGGTGGCCAAAGGAGGAAGAGAATAAAATGAGACTGAGGTCATACTACAGCCCCTCCTGCCATTTCCACTAGGGTCTGCCAAGTGGCTTCTAAACGATCTAGAAGTTTGCCTGCTTCAGTGGCAAAATACAAGCATATTGAGACTTGAAGAGGAGTCAAAAAGTCTGGGCCAGAAACAAGAGAGCACTTAGGGTTGTGGTTTCAAGGTCAGGACAAATAGCTATGGTCATGGGCTTACAAGAGCAGTCCCACTTCAGCAGAAAAGGTGGCATATGGTCCAGAGCAGAGTTGAAGCCTCTTTTGTCTTGTGTAAGCCTCACCCACATAGTCCTTCATTTGTATTCATTTATTCAAGAAATTTGGATTGAGGGCCTGTTCTACAAAAGCCACTGATCTTGGTACTGGGAACACAAGAGTGAAAAAAAAATACAAAATCTCTTCCCTTATGGGAATTATATTCTAGTTGAGGAAGAAAAAAGTAGAAAAATTAATAAGCAAAATATCGATAGTGATAACAAATAAAGCAGAGTAGGAGGAGTATATTGGGGAGATATGTAATTTTAAATAAAGTGAGAAGGGAAGGTGCTGGGCAAGGGAATGGGAAATATTAGAGACAGAATGTTTTAGGGTGTTTTTTTTTTTTCATTTTTTTTTTCTTTTCCTGGTACTCAAACTGGGGGAAAGTAGAGAGGAGGGCTCAATCCATGGGTCAGAACGCTTAGGATAAATAAATTGACTTATAGTTGGTAGATTTGTGTATAGTGTGATTAAATTGGCTTCTTAAAGATGTGTGTGTGTGTGTGTGTGTGTGTGTGTGTAAAAGACTGACAGTATGTATTACAAACTCTTAACTGTGTTTGTTATCTCTAGGGTTTATGGTGGATTTATTGTCATTGTACATTTCTTTATATTCCAGATTTTCTACAATCAACATATCCAAGATGGGAGTGACCTCAAAACATTGAATGTTGTTCACAAAGAAAAGAAAAACAAAATAAAGTCACTGTCCTTTGCCATCTGATAATCTTACCTTATAATAGACAAATATGCAAATTGACCGCACCTTCGCTACGCCCAAGCCACGCCCACCAACCAAGCCACGCCCATCAACCACGCCCACCAGGAAACCGTTACAGGGACGCTGGGGCCGGTGGCTTCCTGGGCGCCTGCTCCGATGGCAGGGACCCGGCTGGGGTGCGGTGCGGCGGAGCCCAAGGACCGGAAAGCCGCCCGGGGCTTTCCGGGCCTTGGGCGCCAGCCGGGTGCCTGCTACGATCGGAGCAGGGACCCGGCTGGGGTGCGGTGCGGCGGAGCCCAAGGACCGGAAAGCCGCCCGGGGCTTTCTGGGCCTTGGGCGCCAGCCGGGTGCGTGCTCCGATCGGAGCAGGGACCCGGCTGGGGTGCGCTGCGGCCGAGCCCATGGACCGGAAAGCCGCCCGGGGCTTTCCGGGCCTTGGGCGCCAGCCGGGTGCCTGCTACGATCGGAGCAGGGACCCGGCTGGGGTGCGGTGCGGCCGAGCCCATGGACCGGAAAGCCGCCAGGGGCTTTCCGGGCCTTGGGCGCCAGCCGGGTGCCTGCTACGATCGGAGCAGGGACCCGGCTGGGGTGCGGTGCGGCGGAGCCCAAGGACCGGAAAGCCGCCAGGGGCTTTCCGGGCCTTGGGCACGATCGCAGGGACCCGTCTGGGGTGCGGCGGAGCCCAAGGGCTTTCCGGGCCTTGGGCGCCAGCCAGGTGCCTGCTCCGATCGCAGGGACCCGGCTGGGGTGCGGTGTGGCGGAGTCCATGGACTGGAAAGCCGCCCGGGGCTTTCCGGGCCTTGGGCGCCAGCCGGGTGCCTGCTCCGATGGCAGGAGCGAGCCGACCTGGGGGTCTGCTCCTGCAATCGGGTAGCAGAGACGCTGGGTGCAGCTGAGCCCAAGGCCACCGCCCAGGGCCAAGCCCGGACCCTGAAAGAAGGTAGAGGGCAGTGGCCACAGCCAAGGCCTGGGTCCCCGGTGCCGGCAGAAAACTGGTGCAGGCAGCCAGGTGAATGAAGGTCTATTGCACGAATCTTCGTGCAAACGGGCTACTAGTATTGGTATAATTGAGATATCTAAGCATAATGAGGGATTCTGAATTCAGTTTATCTTTCTGTGTTCTTTCAGTAACAACCACTCCTTTTTTAAGATTTTTATCCAGTTTTCTGTTATTTTTTTAAATCCCAAATTTGTTGAACTTGAACCTTCCCATTTCATTTTTCTGATATTCAAAACCTAGCATCTTACCAGGTTGACAGCATCAAGAGCCTGACAGATTTCAGTTTTGATGCACACTCACTGCCCCATACACAGTACATCAACTGTGACACCTACCTTGGAGTTCCCTACAACCTTTTAGGGTGCTTTGTTCTGAAAACTTCTTGTGTGGATAAAATCTTCAAAGATATTCCGAAGAACTGCCATCTGAAATATTGAACGTGGTCAGCTGCTGTGTTGTATAGATTTATTTGCAAGTATTACCGTTGCCACCAAACAAGCAGAGTTGAGAACCAGGTCCTGGAGTTTTTAACTCTTGGAGAGAGAAGTGGTATACAAGCTGAAATAGCCAGGAATGACACTTCTTTGAAGTGACACCATTTGATGTTAATAGAACATGTTGCGCTCCCTCAAACCTCTGAGAACCATGCAAATATGCTGATGAATGTATGAGCTTGGACTGACATTCTATTAGCCTGTTGATCTTTCCTTTAACTGGTGGTCGTACACAAGATTTTCAAAAGCTCATTTTGTTAATCCTGTTGAAAATTCGAACGATTTATGCAGCTGTAAAAATGTACATAATATTTAATAAGTTTAATATAAAGCATATTGGTAATCCACACTTTCCACAAATAATTATGAATACTTTACAAATTGTTCATCTTTTTTCTGTCATTAAGTTTTTTAAATTGAGATACAATTGACATATAAATAATATTAGTTTCAAGTGTACATATGATTTAATATTTTGCAAAATAATCACCACAAGAAGTCTAGTTAATCTCCACCTCCACACATAGCTACAATTTTTTTCTTATTTTTGAAAACTTTTAATATCTACTAGTACTCTCCCTAGCAATAAAACAGTATTATAAATTATAGTTCTGTGCTGTACATTATATCTCTAAGACTTACTTATTTTATAACTGGAAGTTTGTACCTTTTGACTACCTTCACCCATTTCACCCGTTCCCCATCCCACCAGGTGTCTTTTTTTTTTGTTTTTCAAGTTTCTTTTAATGAGAACTCTACTAATAAATACACAACCAGGGTGACATATTTTGGACAATTGAGAAATGTTTCTTGTAAATATGTTAGAATCCTGAATCTTCCCACTAATCCCTTTTCCCTTTCAGAGTTTCATACCAAGGGAGCTTGTACACAGGCAACATTAGCCACTGGGAAACATTACCACTTTAATAAATAAGAACACAATACAAGGCTCTGGCAACCGAGGGCCTGGGATTCACTTAGGAGACCTAATGGAGCTTCCTAGTTAGCTTCTCTGTTCTGAAGCTACATTTGCTGGAGAACTTTCAGCAGATTTTGAGTCCACTTATCAACTAAAAAATCAAGCAGGTAAAAACAAATAGTGCAAATTATAGAAGGTTTGAATAACAATTAACTAACAAATCAATAGGCATATTGATGAAATTGGTATATATAGGACACTGCACTCAACAATGACAGAATTGATATCTTTTTCAAGTATAAATGTAGTATGTAGCCCAAATTAAAAATATGTTGTATAATTTTAAAATTTCAAAAAAAATCAGATTAATTTAATTTATTCAGAGACCTTCTCTGACCACAATGGAATTACACTGTGATTCCAAAATATATAACAAAAATATCACTAGGAAAATACCCAAATTATAGAAAAGTGAGCTCTCAATAAAATTAAATACCCACTCATAATTAAAAACAGACCTACTTTTAAAAACTTTAAAAGCTGGTAATAGGAAAAAACTTCCTTCAAATTATAAAGATTATCTATAAAAACATCTATTGAGAACATCATAAGTTATTATAAAGCTTTCCTTCTGAGGTTGGGAATGAGACAAAGATCAATATTATACTGGCTTCGTAGAGAAAACCATATATAGCATTTTTTTTCCCAAGAAAGAAAGAAAACTATCATTATATAAAAATAAAGTATATTTATTTATGCCTTTTTATTATATTTTCATAAGCAATAATAAACAAATTATAAAGTTTTAAAATTAAGCCATTTGAAATAATAAACAAAAGCAGGAAATTTCTAGAAGTAAATCTAACAAAAATGTCCATACCTCTACAGAGAAAACCACAGAACATTACTTAGTAAAATTAAAGAAAATCTAAATTAATGAAAGCATATGAATTTTCATGTTAGAAGAGTTACTATTATAAAAATTTTAATTTTCCACAAACTGATATACAAATTCAACTTAACCCCAATGAAAATTTTAGCAATTTTGTGTGTGTCAACTAGGTGGTTTTAAAATTTATATGGAAGTGGAATGGGCCTAATATAATCAACACAATTATGAACAACAACAATAATAATAAAATTAAAGACCTCATTATACCAAAAATCAAGACTTGCTAAGCTGTAATAATAACAGCAGTATTATTACAGGTACAGTGTAGACAATTTATAGAGTCCAGCAATAGATGGGTCTAAATATAGTCACTGATTCACATACTACAGTGCAGTGAAAGAACAGTATTTTCAATAAGTTATACTGGGTCATTTGGATTCCATAGGGAGGAAAAAAAATGAATTTTGATTCCTTCCTAACTCACATCATAGCCAAGAATAAATTAGAGGTGAATTTTCTAGCTCTAAACTTAAAAAGTAAAACAATAAAGTTTCTAGAAGACAACATAAGAGCTTGGAAAGGCAGGGATTTTTTAAACTTCACCCCCCAAAATCACTAGACATAAAGAAAAATTAGGTTATAAACAAGACCATATTAAAATTAACAATTTCTATTTATCAAAAGAAACTTTTGTAAGAAAAGAATGCAAACCACAAAGTAGAAGTTACATGTGATATCAATATTCAGCAAAAAATATAAAAAACAAATAGAAATTTTACATCTTGCTGGTTGGAGAGTACAATCACTTTGGAAAATTGTTTAGCAGCTCCTACTTTAACTTGAACTTCAATTTCACTCCAAATACCCAACAGAAATGTATATTTGTATGCTAAGATATATATAAAATCATGTTCAGGGTAACACTGTTGTTAATTGCAAAAAATTGTAAGTAATCTAATTGGACATTAATATTAGAATGGTTAAATAAATTTTGGTATATTTCAATATGAATACTGTACAGAAATAAATATAGCTACTTTAGAAATAAGAATGCTATCTGTAATAATCAATAGCTTTCTAGATTTTATTAAATATGATGTGTCTGTGAGCAACAAAATTATCTTGGTACTGTTTTGCAAGTTTAATAATAACTTAGCATTTATGTATTTTCAGTGGCATCTAAAACCTTTAAGAGTTTATTCTCTTTCATGAAGGATTGTAGATCACTTATGTCTTACAGGCACTTAGATCATTGGAGTCAGGGTTGTTGTGGAACAGTCACAAAATATTGAAGCATAGTTAGCTTTCTTTCATCTCAGTGAGGCTGATTCTAATTTTAAATAATTATATTTTTTCTATGTGTCCTGGTTTTGCTATAACGTGCATTTCACACTTTGAGATTCAAAAAATAAAATAATTTAAAATATATAAATATCACATTATTTTTACTTTTATGGAAAGCCAGTTTCTCTTTTTTAAAAATAATATTTTTAGTGATTTCAGAGAGGGAGAGAGAGAGAGAAACATCAATAAGAGAGAATCATTATCAGCTGCCTCCTGCACACCCCTTTCTGGGGATCCACTCCCCCAACCCAGGCATGTGCCCTGACTGGGAATGGACCTCCTGGTTCGTAAGTCGATGTCCGACCACTGAACCACACTGGCCAGGCCATTGTCTCTCTTTTTACATGGTGACTAGATCAACATGTATCCCACCATCAGGTAAAGAAGAGAAAATCCATAATCTCACAAAAACCAATCAAATAAGACCTTGTCAAGATAAAATCAAGCAGGATGATTCTCTTGCACAACTGGTTTAAGTTTACAAACTGTAGAAGTTACAAGATTCCTTTCACCTTTTGCCTTTCTCTATTCTTTATCGGAAGAAAGAAGCCTAATATCTCACATGTGAGTTAGGACAAGTAGGAAGCCCAAGCATGCTGCATGGCACCACTTCTAGGTTGGAGAACTGATTGGAAAAAGAACTAATGAACTTTCTCCATTTATCAAAATGTTTCCTCACATGACTTTCTTTGGTTCCAACCTTAGTGGTCTCAGTGTTATTCGATTAATAAGACAGCCCTAACCCCAACACCCTGCCCCCCGCTTTCTTTCTTTTTTTCCTATCTAAACTCTTACCCTGGCTTGAAATATCCTTACTTCTTTGCTAGTTTGCAGTTTGTGCAAATCCATCCTTCCTCCTAGGTCCACTTTAAGTCTCATTTCTGATCCGCCATCTTTAGCTTGGATGAAAGATGCCTGAAGCAGGGATTACAGCCCCAGGTCAGTGTCCACGTGTAGTATAGGCAGTAAAGAGACTTTCTCTTTTTTGTGTTTCTTTAAGATTGAGGAAACCCTTTCTCAGAAACACCGTTCCCATCCCCTTCTCACCTCATCCTCAAACTAACTTGGCCTTTTACCTCCTTGACCCAAATTGCATTGTATTCCCTGCCTCAGGAAACCAAGGGAAGAGGGCAGGCTCAAGGGACGAGGGATTCTTCATGACTCCCCTAAAAAGCATGGCCACAGGGATGAGTGAGGACAGCTGAACAAATGAGGGTCCTCTTACAAAGGTTGGGGAGGGGGTGATGTGCACCATCCACCTGGTCTACTGTACTTCCCGACCCGTTGGTAAGGGTGTCACTCTCTTGGAGCACATCTCTCTTTGGGCTATTTTGCCCTCCCCTTCCTCAGCCTGTCACCATCCCCCAGTAGGTAGGCCTTGTTACACCGCTAGAATCAGCTTTTATACCTAGTTGTGGGATTGAATGACAAGTGATTATTCTCGTCACACTTCTCAGCAGTGGTAACTGAGTCTTTCCAGAGTTAATTAACCTAACAAGCCCATAAAAGGCCAATAGTCTTAACCGCAAGAATGTACTGCTTCTGACCCCTTTTCTTCTGATATATGCTTTGATTATTAACCTGGGCTCCTGAAAAGGACACATGCATTTCCTCTTACTTATCACACCAATTCTGTGACAGCAAACAGGCTCTTAGTTTCATTTTTGTAGCCAAAGCACACCATGATTTTTTTTTCTTTTTTTTTTATAACATGCAGCTCAACTCAATTAATTGTTCTAGTTACAGTTCTCCTAATTTTTATCCAACTGATTAACTAAAGAATAATCCAAATACATTTAAAATTATAAATCTTTTATGATTTGGGATACTTTATACAAATTTACATTTGGCAGTGCTAATGTAAAGCAAATATCAAAAATGATTAAAAATTCTTAGGATAAGATGGAAAAACCATTGGATTATTTTATAGATTCAACCACCAATAATAAACTGCTATAAACAGAAATATTTTGATCATCATTTTTTTAAAATAACTTTTTGGGAAATGTCCAAGAAAAACTGTGGAAGTGGGTCAAGAATGTGTGCACAAAAATTTGTATTCTTTACTGTGTAAACACTAATTTATTTATTGAAATACTATACTATTAAATATTAACTGAATAAATTAGCATTTCCCAAAGTCATTAATATGTTTTGTGGCAATTGTTTTCCATGTCTGTTGCCAATTGTTTGCTAAGTATTTATTCAGCAAGCACTATCCCCCAGAGTTTAATCTATCTGTGCAGCTATTATTTGCAAAGATTGTGAAGTAAAAGGCTTTTGAAATCATTGAACTTTCATTAAACTATAGTGCTCATAGTTTCCAATTATCTTATTTTAAAGATGAGTTTAAAAAAGAGGTTTAATGACTTGCCCACATCCTTGGAATTAGCTTTATCTGTTACATAAGTTAAAAAAAAAAAAAAAAAAGTTGGTTTCAAATGTGTAGGACAGGTTACTCATTAGAATTTAACTTCTTTGGAAAAATTTGGTGGTCTAGGGCAAGTTTCATAAATCAGGGGGGAAAACCCATATTCTTGACATTTTGTTTAAATACTCATGGTTCTTTAGAAAATTTCATCAAGTTAAGAAAAAGAAAGAGGAAGGTGTTCCCACACAGATGCAGTATAAAACTGAAGAGAGGTTTATTTGTAAAGTTTATGGCCTGTTCGTTTGCCCTACAGTTACTCTTGCAGGACAAGCTAAATGCAAACAATAAATAAGCAAGAAGACAGGTAAGTAGAAAGAGCAGAAGTAAAAAAAAGTACACACTGCTGAGAGCATCAGAACCATCCTCCCCATTGGAAAATGAGCAGAACACATTCTGAAGATGAGATTATGCAGCCACACGACACTCTCCCAGGTAATATGTAGATGAGAGGCAGCATCCAGAGGTGACTTCCTCTGAAAATCTTAATCAGTCTCTCTCTGTTTCAGATTTAAAGTACAAAGCATACATTTTCTCTCTTATTTCTCTACTTTGGTTCTTTCTCCAGTGTTGTTACACAATACATAAATAGGAGCATGATCCCCATGTAATTTAATATCATTTTCACATGTATCATATTTATGTTGAAAAGAGTCATGTCTTCTTCTGGTTCCACGGGCCAATGTACCAAAAATGTTTGGTATTTTATTACAGGAATTCTTATGAGACATAATCTTTATTCTGTGGAACACAGTAAACACATTAAATGGTTGGGAATAGAGATGTTCCAGGTAGAAAAATTTCCACAAAGCTTCCAAAGAATTTGGGGTGCTGATTTCTAAGTGCATAATTAACATAATTAACAACTAAAATTGCCCACTTGACATTATCACCTATCACAAATTGAAGCCCTCATCAATTTGAGAGGAATTAGATACATTTTTGTTTTTTAAGATTTGTTTTATATTTTTTCAAAGTAAATATAACAACCAGGAACTATTTACCCATCGTAACTGAATTTTACCTAAAAACATCCTTATTTTGTAATGATTTGGTTTCATGATAGTAGGTAGGTAGATACTTTGAAATTCCTCTCAATAACAGAAGTTTTCTCTATTTTTCTTTATGAAAAACACTGTAAATAGATCTTAACTATTAAAAAAATACATTTTTCCTCATTTTTTTCCTTCTCCACTTGCTTATATGCAAACATGATTTTAGCACAGTTTAAATCATGAAACATACTCTTTTTCATCCTTTTTTCACTGGCATAATTTCCTAAATTTAACTCCATATACTCATAATTACCAGATGAATTAATTCTAGCAAAAATTGAATATCAAATATTTTATCCAGATGATCTTCATTCCCTCATAATTATTGTCTTAATGACTGCATAATATTCTAACACATTTTATACCATAATTTAATTAGCCATTTTGTGATTAGTGGACATTTGCACTGATTTCCATTTTCCACAAATAGTAACCTTTCAGTAAATATCTATAATAATAAAATAGTAATATGCTAATTAGACCAGACGTCCTTCTGGACAAAATTCTGGATGAAGCTGGGGCAATCCCTCTCACAATCTGGGACTGCTGGCTCCTAACCACTCACCTGCCTGACTATCTGATTGTCCCTAACCGCTTCTGCTTGCCAGCCTGATGGCCCCCTAACTGCTCCCCTGTCAGCCTGATTGACGCCTAACTGCTCCCCTGCCAGCCCAATCGCCCCCAACTGCCCTCCCCTGCCAGCCCGATGGCCCCCAACTGCCCTCCCCTGCTGATCCGATGGGCCCCAACTCCCTTCCCCTGCCAGCCCGATGGACCCCCAACTGCCCTCCCCTGACAGCCTGTTTGCCCATAACTGCCCTCCCCTGTCAGCCTGATTGCCCACACTGCCCTCCCCTGCTGGCCATCTTGTGGCCACTATCTTGTGATGGCCATTTTGTGGCAGCCATCTTGTGACGACATGGGGATAGCCATCTTGTGATGACGTGGGGGCATTGCGTGAGGGCACAAGGGCCACCTAGGCTTTTATTAGTATAGATAATTAATGAGAGTGAATTGTTTTATGTCTCAGATAAATTGTAGTACAGGTTATTTCAATGTAAATTTTTGAACACCTGCTAGTAAAATGACAAATAATGGATGGTTTGTACCTTGAGGAGTTTACTGAATAGGGGATGTATCAATGCCCTTTATTAATTTACTAGTGGCCCGGTGCACAAAATTTGTGCACCAGGGAGGGGGGTGTCTCTCAGCCTGCCCTGCATCCTCTCCAATCTGAGACCCCTGTGGGATCGGGCCTAAACTGGCAGTCGGACAACCCCCTCTCAATCCGGGACTGCTGGCTCCTAACCAATCACCTGCCTACCTGCTTGATTACCCCTAACCACTCTGCCTGCTGGCCTGATTGCCCCCAACTGCACCCCCCTGCCAGCCTGATCACCCACCAACTGCCCTCCCCTCCTGGCCTGATCATCCCCAACTGCCTTCCCCTCCTGGCCTGATCACCCCTAACCACCTCTGCCTCAGCCCTGCCACCATGGCTTTGTCCAGAAGGACTTCTGGAAGGTCTCATAGTCTAATTAGTATATTACCCTTTTATTAATATAGATAGGATATGACATACTGCCATAACTATAACATATGTACCAGTATTACTCTATGAGAATACATACTTCATGTGATAGGAAGGCATCTAATACATGACATTGTATATGGTGTAAGTAGTAGAAAATACTGTATTCGCAGCAATAATATACACCCTGTGACTTCCCTTCCTGATTTGGGAATGGTTCCACAGTTCTTTGAACATTTCCTGGCCCCTACTGTATTTCTTTTTGTCATTCAGTGTAACTTTATTTACTGTTTATTGCACATGATTTGAGGTCTTTAATTTCTAACCACCAAAGATTCAAAGGACTATTTTTTCCATGAAGTTTAACATTAACATCAGTGAATTCATGCATTCATGTGTTTTTATTGTAAACATCTGAATTATTCACATTGTCATAGATCCTGAACTCATAAGCGTGGACCATGCATAGGCTGGCAGCAAGCCAGGAAGCCACTCTGCAAGCAAACAGATACTCTGCATAAGGAGAAAAGTCACAGCACAACATTTAATGTCCAACCTGAGTCACCTCAGAATGTTATATATATTGACTTCTTAATTCGTATAGTATCGGGAACTCAACCGCTTGATTGGTGACAGGGTTGACCTGGTTTCAGGAGGATTATTCCTGAAATAATTAAGGAAAGGGGGCTCAATCTTTTCTTGGTTGCTTACTACTCCCCAGCACCTTCATCTTTCTTCTCATCTTCAGCTTCTCAGGCATCTTCTCCTTCACCTTCACCTCCTTCTTCTTCCTCCTTTGCATCCTCAAATTCTTCCTTGGCATCTTCTTCCCCTTCCTCTCCTTCCTCTTCATCAGCTACTTCCTTCTCCTTCTCCTCCTCTTCAGCTTCTCCTTCAGAGGGGGGTTCGTCCTTAGCTTCCTAATGGTCTCCTCTACCTAGATCTGCTCCTCCTGGACGTAGCTGGTGTGTTAAGAAGGGAAGGAGCAAGCGGACATCAAGTAGGAGCTAGTCTGTAAACCACCTTAGGCAGATCGACCAAAGATCTGGGAACTCTGGGTGTAGCCACTGGCTATGTTTCCCATGCTGGTGAAACTGAGCCAGGTCTCCTTACCTTCCTGTAAGCTGCAATGTCAATGTCCAAACCCACATTGAGGAGATTCTGGTATTCTTTTAAATATCCTGCCATTTCACTCTTTGTAGTTCTCAACTCATTTTCTAATTTGTTGATTGTGTTTTATTGCATTCTTACACTTGATCTTAGCCAAAAGGCCGAGAAGCGATTTTATTGCATTCTTTACATAATGTTGGTGATAATGATGACTTGATCTTGTTTATTAACTTTTACTATGCAGAGCAGCCATCAGAGGGGAGGGGTTGTGGGCCTGGGTAAAAAAAGTGAAGGGATTTAGCAAAATATATATATATATATTTACTTTGCTGAATTTACCATGAATGAAAACTATATAGCAGAATGCCTATTGACAAACAAGAAGAAATGTCATTCTTGGTGAAATGGAATGTGCACGTGAATAGGGTACAAGCTCTTTGATAAGTTCTTTGATAAGGCGTGCGATAGGAAAGGTTGAGACCCACTGATAAGGATAGATCAGAATACATATGCAATTAATTATTTCTAATTAGAAAAACACTCCAAAGAGTAAGACATAACTTTTAAAATGTTAAAAATTAAATACACTTTGTCATAAGTAATCATGTTGAGTGCTGCTTTTCCTGATGAGGTGTAATCAGTATGTGATGGGCAAACACACTAAGTTAGCATCAGAAGTCCTGCATTTGAGTTTTTGCTCTGCCTCTTATTACTAGTAGCTATGTGATGTATGTAAAATTTTTAATTTTAAAGTTCTATTTACATGTAGCACATTATTAGAATCTAGGACAATCATGGAATTTTAGGTACACTATCAGGATAGCAGAATCCTCATATGTTACCTCAAGTAAATGAAATGTGCAGAATATTTTAAGTATTTTTGATATTTTTCCAGTTTGGGGCTATAATGAATAAAGCTGCTATGAACACTTTTGTATATTTTTTGAAGACATTTTTGTTAGATATTAAAATACTTAATGTTGTCTATTTCATTTTCAAATATTTACTCTTCATGTCCTCTGCCTATAAACTGCTCTCAGTTTTTCTGACTCTGACACAGTGCTAACTTCTGGCCCAGTATTCAATTAGAATTCTCATCTATTTCTTTAATAACATCTAATGTTATTCTGATTTCTTTTGCTTTTTAAGCATTGAAACATTTTTTCTGAACATCATAAGAACATACATTGATTGATTTTTTTTCTGTTTGTTTAATGATGGGGGGGGGGAGGGGAATAGAGCTCTTTTAATAACATATGACCATAGAAATACCTGTAGCAGAGTAGTCATTTTTTCCTATTATAGCTCCAAATTGGGGTGGGGAGGTCGGTATCCTTGAATAAGAAAATGAATAACTAAATCATGGTATACTCATGAAATGAAATACAATTAAACAATAAAAAGGAACATATAACATAGCTGAATCTCATAGATAAGATGTTGAGTGGAAGAAACCAGGCACAAAAAAATACATACTAGATACCTTTCATTTATATTAAATTTTAGAATGGGTAAAAACTAATTTATGGTGATAAAAGTCAGAACAGTTGTTATCTCTGGGAGTGGAAAGGTAGGGGTTGGGTATGATCATGAAGGAAAGATACGAGGTACTAAAAGTATTTTATATTTATCTGGATGAAGGTTAACTTAATGTCTACTTATGAAAATATGTATCTAGTTGTATACTTAAAATCATATTTGTATATTTCACTATTTGTATGTCATCTTTCAATTTAATAAGCTTTTCTTTAATAAACATAAAACTTTTCATTGTTCCTCTTTTTTTAATCAATATTACACCTAAATTCAAATTTATTTATTTATGTTACCTGTATTCTTTCAAAAATAATTGATTACTTCCATGGAAGCTGTATACTATGTCAGGAGTTGAAGACATAGCAGTGAATGGGCTATCCATGGTTGCTGCCCTCGGACAGCTCCCAGCTTAGAAGGAAAGACAGCTGTGGACTAAATACTTATAAAATAATGAGTGTACCAAAGAGAATGTGAAACCCAGGGTACTAGCCTAATTTGGGAGGTCAGAAAAAGAAGTACCAGTTAAGTGGGACAGCAAAAATGAGCTGAATATAACTAGATGAGGAATACTTGCTAGAGGAAATAGCATATGCAAAAGCCCTGAGGCAAGAAAATGCTCCCAGCATTGAAACAGATGCTTGTTGAGCAGGGAGAGTCTGGGGACAGTGGCTGTAGAGGTCAGTGGGGGCCAGAGAGATATTCAGTCAGTTGGTGAGAATAGTGCCGCTGTGCTGGTACCCATGACAATTTCAAATGATGAGTTATTTCAAATTTGCTTAGAGCTGCTGAAGTCTTATATCACTGTTAACACCCTATTGATTATTTTATTTTGGTTGTCCAGTACTGAACAAAAAAATCCAGATTAACATGGACAAATGGTTTTTAATAGCTTGCCTAACAAATATAGGAAACTTCATAATTAAATGGAGATGGCAGGAGATGCTTTAGTCCAAGTTTGAAAAACAACAGCAATAAAAACTGAGTTAAGTGACAGCATAGACTTTACAAGGCTTGTTTAGTAAGGAATGCATTGTGTCAATTTCAGATATATGAGAAAATTACACATGTATGTACTTAAAAGACTTTTAAAATAATATTGTAATGAAATCTATGTAGAAACCCTGAGGCACTCGGTTTGAAAACCATAAGGATAGCCAAAGGATTCTGGGTTGAACTCTCATCCTAAGCCTGTCTGACAAACTTGGGCAAGTCACAACTTTCGTTTAAATCATTTATAAAATGATTTCTGCTTTGCATTCCCACTGCACTGGTCTCAGGGCAGACTCTGTTGGTCACCTGCCTCGTTCAAAGAACACCCAGTGGCCTTCAGATAGCATTGTGGCCTTGATTGGTCAAAGTCTATCAAGCTAATCTCATTTCTCTGCCCAGGTGCTCACTTACCTAGCCTCCCTTGCAGCTCAAAATGGTCCAAGTGACACTGTTCTAGGCAATGAGTTATAGGGGAGAAATCTCTATAGAATGCTTCTGAGGAAAATTTTCTTCTCTTATAGAAATAGAGAGACCCTGAAAAGAAACCCATTTTCTTCTAATTGCTATCATGTGAGGATACCTTCTTGGTGCTACTGCAACCATTAAGTAGTATGAGGAGAAAGGTAGTAAAAGTACAGCTTACCCTGCACTTCAGCATCATGGAGCTGCTGTACCACCATTACCACCATCTTATTATGTGAAAATAATAAATACTAGTAAAATGTCTCTATTATCTCAGTTACTGTTAGGTAGTCTATTAATTGCAGCCAGAGTCACCTCAATTGATATACTGTGACCTGAAGACTTTCCAAACTGAGTGGCTGAGTGATTAGCTAGTCTCAAAGGAATTCACTGTATTCTCCTTCTCTGGATCCATGTGGTAATATCACTGTCTAGGTGCCATTGATTTTTAATAAATAATTCCAGTCACTAAACTTATTTGGGAATAAGTGTGATAGAATAGAAATCACTTGAAACTTGGAGCCTGACAAACATAAAATCAAATCCAAATTCTACTACTTAGTAATTATAATACCTTGAACAATTACCTTACTCTTTCTAAGCCTCAGTTTTCTCATCTGAAAAATCTATACTAATAAAAGAGAAAGATACAAATTGACCGTACCTTCATGATGCCCACTAGCCAATCAGGAGTGAGTATGCAAATTAACCCAACAAAGATGGCAGGTTAATTTGCATTTGCAGGTGCTGAGTGGCCAGGGGCGGGGCAGGACCCCAGCCGCTCCAGGCCTCTGGGCAGCGTGGGAAGGGGGAAAGGCAGCTCTGGGCTGGAGCAAAGGCAGAAAGGCAACTCTGGTCCAGAGCGAAGGCGATGCCGGCAGCCAGGGGATGAAAGGCCCATTCTTGCATGAATCTTCCTGCATCGGGCCTCTAGTAGGGATAATAATAGACCCTATCTCAGAGGATTATTAAGCATGAAATCACTTAAGACATATGAGATGCTTAGAACACTACCTTATACATTAAAAATGCTTTAAAGGGTTTACTACCCCTTTCCTCCTCTTCATCATCATCATTACCTCCTTTTTCATGATTCAGAGACCTCTACTATAGTATTAAACAGATCTAAACTATGCCAAATTTCATTCTATAGCAAATAGTGCCATGGAAATCTAGTGATTTCAGTGTTCTAATGTGATTGCACCTACTGATTTCTTACAGGTGCTTGTGCTAAGAGCTCACCAGCTGCTATGAGTTTGGAGGATGTCCTTCCAAACTTTAGGCCACTCCCATGGGAATCTGGCCACCACTTATGTGTCCAGTGCTATGTACTAGGTTAGGTGCTAGTATGTATGCCTGGTATACATTTTCATTATAACCGAATCCAAGAGGCTTGTAAATATTCTCTCTTTTCTATAGTTTAGAAAAGCAAAGCTCATAGGAAGAGCTTGCTTCAGTGTCTACAGACAGTAAGTACCAAAAGGAGTATCAACCGGCCTGATAAATAATAAAGTGCATGATACTGCACTAGAGAAAGAGCACCAAGCTTGATGGTAGTTGATGAATGACGGAAAGGGACAGCTCAGAGAGAGGATAATATGGTCACCCAGGACCTATAGGTGATTCACTGGTTTAGATGACTGCTGCCACTTTAAAGGTGTGAATGGATAGAGCAGAAAGCAAGAGAGAATGGGGCTTTCCATGGTCACATTGATTGGGGTCCTTCATTTTGAGCAGATATGAATACTCGAAAGCCTTCTCTCAAGCTCACCTCTTTCCTTCCCTGTTTTACTCTTCATCTTCCTTCTCAAACCTCAAATCAGTAGCCAAGTAAAACACAGGAGAGTGAAACTTGTAGCCATTTCTGAATGCACATAGATTCTTTTGAGGTTGAAAATATTTGTAGCTATTTCCTTTGTAGATTTTTAAAATTGATTTTTAGAGAGAGAGGAAGAGAGAGGGAGAGAAAAATGTGAGAGTGAAACATTGATAGGCTGCCCCCTCCCCGCCCCACCTTACGAGGGATTGAGTTCAAACCCAGGCATGTGAACTGACCAGGGATTCAACCCGAAACCTTTCGGTACATGGGATGAAGCCCAACCAATTGAGCCACACTGGCCAGGCTGTAGCTATGATTGACAAGTATTGCAGGAACCCTGATAGCCTCTAACTTATTTAATAAATGTATTAATTAAAGTGATGTAAATAGATTCTTTTTGCAGAGATATTTAAAGCCAATGGAATGGAAAGGAAATGAAGTTATGGATACAGAATAAGATCAAGCATGATGTGGTTGTTTTCATACAATTTTTTTTTCATGTTAACATATGGAAGATATGAAAAGAGTAACTAGGAAGGGCTAATTTTTAAGACCAATAAGTAACCAAAGCAGGAAGTGCCTTTCCTGTGTGATGGTGGTTTCTAACAGGTGTCCCAGTGACCCACAGTCACTGAGCTGAGATGTAAAGGACAAGATTGAGTTCAGTTACACGTTTTTGAAAGTGACCGATGAACAATATATCTTAGAAAGTTGAAGAGGGTTTTTGAGTTGATGCCTCTTGAGGTTATGGGGGTGGTACCAATCTTCAAGTCCCCTAACTTGCACAAGTATACAAATCACACACCCTGCCAGTGGCCAGAGGAGGGAGAGGCTGGCTCTGCATACCAAGGGTCTAGTTGATTCTCTCCTCTTCCATCAAGTTACAGTTTTTAAAATTCAGTGATCTGGCAGATATGAGGTGATATCTCATTGTGGCTTTAATTCGCATCTTTCTGATGATTAGTGGTGTTGAACATTTATTCATATGTCTATTGGCCATCTGTATGACCTCTTCGGAGAGATGTCTATTAAGGTCCTTGGCCCATTTTTTATTTGGGTTGTTTTTCTTCTTGGTGTTGAGTTTATTAATTTTTTCATATATTTGTGATATTAACCCCCTTATCAGATATACCATTGGTTATTATGTTCTCCCATACACTGGGTTCCATTTTTATTTTGTTGATGGTTTCTTTTGCTGTGCAGAAGTTTTTAGTTTGATATAGTCCCATTTGTTTATTTTTTTCTGTTCTTTCCCTTGCCCTAGAGAATGTATCAGCAAAAATATTGCTATGAGAGATGTCTGAGACTTTACTACCTATGTACTCTTCTAAGATTTTTATGGTTTTGAGATTTACATTTAAGTCTTTTATTCATTTTGAGTTTGCTCTTGTGTATGGTATAATTCTCTGATCTAGTTTTGTTTGCATGTACCTATCTAATTTTTCCAACACCATTTATTGAAGAGACTGTCTTGCCTCCTTTGTCAAATATTAATTGAGTGTAATGGCTTGGGTTGATTTATGGGGTCATCGTCCTGTTCCATTGATCTATATGCCTGTTCTTGTGTAAGTACCAGGCTGTTTTGATTACAATGGCCTTGTACTATTGTTTAATATGTATTATGCTACCTCCAACTTTGTTCTTCTTTCTCAAGATTGCTGAGGCTATTTTGGGTCAGTTTTTGTTCCATATAAAATTTTGGAATATTTATTCTAGATCTGTGAAATATGCCACTGGTATATTAATAGGAATTGTGTTGAATCTATAAATTGTTTTGGGTAGTATGGTCATTTTAATTCTTCCAGTCCATGAAAACAGTATATGCTTCCATTCATTTGTATCTTCCTCAATTTCTTTCTTCAATATCCTATCATTTTCTGAGTACAGGTCTTTTACATTATTTCTTAAATGCATTCCTAGGTACCTTACTTTTTTTGTTGTTGCAATAGTATATGGGATTGTTTTCTTAGTTTCTCTTTCCAATAGTTCATTATTGGTGTATAAAAATACCACCAATTTATAGCATAAGAACAGGCTTATAAATCAATGAAACAGTACAGAGAGCCCAGAAATTAACCTGCATATTTGTGCTCAATTAATATTTGACAAAGGAGGAAAGAGCATACAATGGAGTAAAGACATTCTGATCAATAAATGGTGTTGGAAAAAATGGACAGGTACATGCAAAAAATAAATAAATAAACAAGTGCTCGTGAGGATGTGGAGAAAACTTCTGGTGAGAATGCAGACTGTTGCAGCCACTGTGAATAAACAGTGAGAAGTTTCCCCCAAAACTAAAATGATGCCTTCTGACTCAGTGGTCTCATTTTTGGGAATATATCCTAAGAATCCTGATATACCAATTCAATAGAATATATGCGCCCTTATGTTCATAGCAGCATTATTTATAATATCAAGATCTGGAAACAGCCCAAGTGGATAAAAAAAACCAAAAACACAAAAAAAAAAAAAAAAAAAAAAAAAACAACTGTGGTGCATTTACTCAATGGAATACTATGTGGCCATAAAAATAAGGAAATCTTACATTTGCAACAGCATGGATGGACCTGGAGAAATAAGCAAGTCAGAGACAGACAAATACCATATGATCTCACTTATAAGTAGAATCTAGTGAACAAAGTAAACTGGAGAACAAAACAGAAACAGGGGCATGGATATATGCAACAGACTGACAGCTGCCAGACGGGAGAGGAGAGGGGGACAACAGATGAAAGGAGGTGAAGGGATTAGCCAAAGAACATATTTTCATAGGTAAAGGGGTGCAGGGGGTGAGTGGAGGTGGACAAAACGGAGGGGAAATGGGGGCATCTGTAATAATGTCAACAATAAAAATAAAGTAAGTCTAGCCCTGGCCAGTGTGGATCACTGGCTGAGCATTATCCCATGCACCAAAAGGTTGCCAGTTTGATTCCTGAATTTGTAGGCTCAAACCCCAGTACAGGAATGCATGAGGCAGCCAATCGATATTTATCTCACACATTGATGATTCTCTCTCTCTCTCTCTCTCTCTCTCTCTCCCCTCCAAAAAAAAATCAATAAATAAAAACATATATTTTTTAAGTGTCTATTTTGTCTGGAAAAAAAATTCAGTTGATCTAACCAAAACCTCTCAATTTCCCTTCAAATATACTGACCAGTCCCACCATTTCTGTCTCCACCCTCTTCACAATGTCATTTATTTAGCAATTTTTTTTTTTTACACATTGCTGTGTAAACCAGACTCAGTGGAGGAACCTGTTCTTTTTCTAAAATATATTTTTATTGATTTCAGAGAGGAAGGGAGAGGGAGAGAGAGAGATAGAAACATCAATGATGAGAGGCAATCACTGACCAGTTGCCTCCTACATGCCCCACAGTGGGGACCAAGCCCACAATCCAGGCATGTGACCTCCTGGTTCATAGGTCAATGCTTAACCACTGAGCCATGCTGGCCGGGCAGGAACTGGTTCTTAAAATGATGAATTCTTGTATCCTATTGACCCAAGTATTTACATATTTTATGCTGTCTTGATCCCTGAAGAATATAACATACTTCATAGTACAATCAAACATCTCCTCCTCCTCCGCTTCCTTCTTCTCTCCCTCCCTCTTCTTAGTGAAGACATCAGAGCACAGGGAAAATAAGAGTCTAGTTTAGAAAAGATAAACTCAGGGGTGAAATTTTCATACAAAAGTGTAATACACACACAGTCAGGTTCTGTATTCCTGGGCAGTATTTGAGCATGGATTCTGGAGCCAGACTTCCTGGACATTATTCCCACTTGCACAATTTACTTTGACAACTTTATTTAAGTTTTCTGTGATTTGGTATCCTTGTCTGGTGATAATAATATTACTTACCTCAGGTAGTTTTCTGTGGCTTAAAATAATCAATTGAAAGATTGTGTAATGAAAGTGTTAGTTCTTAATAGCATTAACTATAATTATATTTGTTATTATATTGACTCTATAGAGGCTGAAGGATATGACATTAACTTGGGATGTGCCTGAATTTTCATAATCCTGATGTCATCTTTTCTAATTCTTTATAGAAACAGAGGCAATGGAAGTTAAAATCATTCAAACATACTAATAACTAGAACTATTCTTTTATTAAGAAATGCCTTTAAAATATCTCAAAGTTATCAGATGAAATATATATATATATAAAGTTCTAACACATTAACTTATATTTCCTATGAGATTTTGCTTTTTGAAAGTATTAACAAGACCTTCAGAGATCTTTTCATTTAAAAATAATTGATTGTTTTCAAAGTACTTCTAAGTAAATTTTTATTGCTGCATTTCTTTATGCATGATTAAGAAGCAAGAGTGAGTGAACTTCTTTCCAGATTCATCTTCTAATAATGGTTTATGGGGTATCCAATACCACAGCTGTTACCACTCCCTGCTATAACACTAAATATATATATTCACAAGTACGTCTACTTGTTCAATTTTCAGAATCCTAATGTCATCTTTTCTAATTCTTTATAGAAACAGAGGCAACTTTACTGTGCGTCTACTTTATTTGCAACTCTGCCACTTGAAAATTATTAACAATTATAACTTTGGTAGTTAAATGGTCACAATGGAGACTTCTTTCATATCTAAAACAATGCAAATTAAAAAAATAATACATTAATTCTTAGCACCCAATTAACTAAAAATGGTTTGGCCCATGTGCACAAAATCAATTGATTAGAGTACAGCTGCCAAACTGACTGATTTATTCCAAGGCTTGGACTAAGATATTATTCAAAAGAATAATCTTCCGCTCTCTGAAATTATCTTTTAATAGATACATTTTTCTCTTCTTACACCAGAAGCCCAAGAGAGGCAAACCCCTTCCTGCATTCACTTATTCAACAAGTATCTTATGAGAGTGTACTCTGAGACAGGCATTGTACGAAGCCACAGGACAGAAAAGTGACTTAAAGAGATATGGCAAATAGCATGGATGGACCCAGAGAGCATTATGCTAAGCGAAATAAGCCAGTCAGAGAAAGATAAATATCACATGATCTCACTCACTGTGGAATATAATGAACAACATAAACTGATGAACAAAAACAGATCCAGAAACAGAGAAGCATCGATCAGACCATCAAACCTCAGAGGGAAGGTAGGGGAGGGTGGGGGTCAGGGAGAAGAGATCAACCAAAAGACTTGTATGCATGCATATAAGCATAACCAATGGACACAAACATTAGGGGGGTGAGGGCATGAGCGGGTGAGGGGGTAGGGGGGTTAATGGCGGGATAAGAACACATGTAATACCTTAATCAATAAAGACAAATATATAAATAAAAATGAAATAATAAATATGAAAAAGAGATATGGCAATTACCTCTGACCCATGTGGAGACAGAAAGAAAGAGTTTCCATATTATCAAGAGTGTTATATAGCGCAGTGGGGCCAATACTGTGGGGGAGCTGGAGAGCTCAACAACACTTCACATCTTGGGGAGGAGGGACCGAGGTCTGTAGATTGTAGGGCAGTGAGTCTCGTTGCAGAAAGATGGGGAGGGAGAGGATGAGGAGGATGATGCTCCAGGTCCATGAAGCATAGTGTTGGGAGTGCAGTGAGGTCTGTGTATGAAATTTTATAGGCAAGTCGCAGCCTAGAGGTTCTTACTGAATTTATAAGAACTATAAGATTCTCTCTTAGACATCAGACCCAGTACGATGCATAATATAATCTCTTTTAAAGCAATTTTTCAGAAAATAAGTCAATTACATAATTGCAACAGAGAAAAAGAGGGGTTTGTTGCTACTCACTGAACACAGTCACAATAAACATTTTATTAGCATTTCCTAGGACCCAGTGGTATGTGAAGCATAAGGAAATGTAACTAAACATACAGGCGCTAATAAGGGAAAAGATGGCACACCTGTGCCAGGGGGACCATACAGTTCTACCAGGACAGTCCCAGGGCATGCCTGTGGCCCCGGCATCAGCATAAACGGTGCCTCCTTTCACTCTCAGATATGCCCAGGGTTGGACAATGAATTATGGACAACCGATCAGAAAAGAGGATGATACCTATTGACGAGGCTGCTAGCAATGTTTTCACAGAACCAGTGGGATTTGCAGTGTGACTTGATGGTACAGTGGGATTCTGTAAGAGATGGAACCCTGTGACAGCTGAAGATCAAATACCAGCCAGCAGACACCTGCTGAGAACTCATCATTTCAACGAATGTGAAAGCTACTCATTCATTAATGCACTGCCTCACTCATTCAACAAATATCTATAGAACACATGATGCATAATGTGGCAGGATAGTGAGAAACAAGGAAAATTCCTGGGCAAGTGGGATGGGGAAGCGGAGACAAAAAAAATAAAATAAAATAAAATAAAATAAAATAAAATAAAATAAAATAAAATAACAAGGCCAAACACTTTGAGCAGCATGCAGCCAGCTTGTGAATTACAGGACCTTATCTTTCCTAACCAAGGACACCTGAGAGAAAATGGTTTATGCCTAACCTCCCTAAACAGAGAATACATAGCTTAATCACCCTGGCCTGGGGAAGAGAGAACAAAGACCCAATTAATGCCATTTGTGCCAGCTAAACCCAAGGACAGATGATGTTGGGGAACAAATAACAAAAACCCATTAAAGCCACACAGACCTAAGATAACAGTAAAACAGACCAAATAATAATCCAAAACTCGCCTATAGGCTCATTTGGATGAATCAGCATATTTAAAATGCACCTGGAAAGCTGATAAATATTCTACTGAAACCCTCCCCTAAGATTCTCACCTGCAGAAAAAAAAAAGGGGTGAGGGGGGACAAAAAGCCCTCAGAACAAAGACTAAATGTGGGCTCACTCAGGACTAGAGTGCACCCATGCCCCTTCCTGGGCAAGAATTTCTTTTATTCCTTCCTAAACTCTAAGTGTCCCCAAGAGACTTGCAAAGGGGTGGCAGTGGGCAG
This sequence comes from Eptesicus fuscus, assembly GCF_027574615.1. Taxonomy (NCBI): domain Eukaryota; kingdom Metazoa; phylum Chordata; class Mammalia; order Chiroptera; family Vespertilionidae; genus Eptesicus; species Eptesicus fuscus. The sequence continues at coordinate 74,945,118 of NC_072486.1, forward strand.
CAGTGGCAGCTCAACCCGGGCTCACCCCCTGATCCTGTCGCCAAGGCCCCTCTTTCCTCGGACTCCCCACTGAGCTAACAGCGGCCCCGCCTTGGCTGACTTCTTTCCTGTGACATTTCTAAGGAGCCAAAGCAGAGCACCGCCTGGGCTTCGCCCTGTTGTTTCTTCTACCCTAGGTCCTTCCTTGGTTTCCCTCGCCTCAGCTTTAATGCTCTCAAATCCATCTGGCCTTGAACTGTGAAATCTTTCCTACAGGAATTCAAGAGCCCACACACTACAGCCCAGCCTGAGGCAGACTTGCTCTGGGCAGGTAGCTGTCCAGTGACATTACCAGGCACTGTGTAGGCACTGAGTCACACCAGCAAACTGGCTACCCAGATCTCATCCTCATAAAGCTTACATTCTAGAGGGGGTGGGAGAGTGGGTGGAGCATAATTTAAAAAGTAAAAAACACACACAAATAAACTGGATATTTTCAGACAGTGCTAGTGCTCTGAGGAAATCCAAAAGGGTAATGCACTGGTGAGTGGTTGGAAGGTGGTTACCCAGACGGCTTCCTGAAGAGCTGGCCTGTGAGTTCTAACCTGAATGAAAGGAGCAGACACCCATGATAGGATCTTGGAGGCATTTAGAACATGCAGACTAGTGAAGGCAAAGCCCTGGTGCAGGGGCAAACTTGGTCTGTGGCTGGCAGCAACCATCAAGAAGTAGGGTGACATTTAGCCATGGCTTGAGGCAAGGTGAGTAAGATAGGGCATTGCAGCTCAGGGAAAGAATTTGCATTTGATTGCAAGTGAAAGAGGAAGCTATGTAGACAATAAAGAGGCAAATGCCTTCGGGATAATCATGTTGTAAAGATCACTAAGGCTCTCTTGTGGCAAACAGAACAGAGAACAGCAAAACAGAGAGGGCAGCTGCTTGGACCAGGTGGTTGCAGGAAAGCAGAGGTGATAAGATGGATTCAAAATACATGCTGGAGGATCTGGAGAAACCAAGATGGCGGCATAGGTGAAACACCTAACCTGCAGCCGGGCACAACAATTTCAAAGGCACAACTAGAGGTCAGAACGGACATCGTCCAGAACCACAGGAGAGCTGGCGGACTGAAATGCCCACAGCTGGGGGGAAGGAGAAGGCCACGGGGACAATCGGGGGAGCCGTAAAAGCCTGAGGTATGGAGAAACTGGCGGAGACACGAGCACGCGCGCCTGCGGGGAGGATGGAGCCGGAGAGGAAGGGGCGGCTGACGGCCTGGCCGGCGTTCACTGGCAGGAAGGAGATAAAGGCTCCGGAGTGTGCTAAGCGCCGGCTCCGACTGCACTGAGCGCCAGTTCCGGGCGAAACCCTGGGAAGCCAGGCGCAGGCTGGGGGAATGAATCTGGGCTGTGGGGCGCAGGCACAGAGGAGCGGGGGAAGGCAGAGCTCCAGAGACGCGCACGGGAAGGGGCACAAAGGACGGACTGTTGCCTGCGCCACTGAACTGCCCTAGCGGGAAGGAGACATAAGCTCAGGACCGTGCTGAACCCCAGTTCCAACTGCACTGAACCCCAGTTCCGGGCGAAACCCTGGGAAGCCAGGCGCACGCTGGGGGAATGAATTTGGGCTGTGGTGGCGGAGGCACAGAGAAGCGGCGGCTCCAGACGCGCGCACTGGAAGGTGCGCAGAGGACGGACTTTTGCCTGCGCCACTGGGTGGCCCTGCTGGGAAGGAGACAGGGACGCCAGACTGCGCTGAGACCCAGTTCCAACTACACTGAAACCCAGTTCCAGGCGAGAATCTGGGAGTCCAGATTCATTAGGGGAGGGACTGGACTGTTTGGCAGTGGGCGAAACTCCAGGGCGCGTTTCTCTCAGAGGTGTTTGCAAGGAATACAGAGGGACACAGACACAGGAGCCTCATAGGGCGGGGCTGACAGGAAGCCAAGGTTGTAGGCTCCACCCTGTAGCTCCGCCCCAGCCAAGCTGAGCAGAAGCTTTTTCCTGCTGAGTGCCTCAGGTAGTGGCTGACCCACACTACATTGGAGACCCAGAAACGAGGGCATCTAGTGGTTGGTGGGAGATGACACCAGATTTCAATCACTTGCATAAGGGAGGCATTCTAGAGGCAGACTCAGTGAGCGCCAAGGCATTGCTGCATCAAGACCCGGCCCACAAACATGTCTCCTGCACAGCAACTCTTCCTATATAGACAAAGAGGGTCCTCACGGCCAATTGGCCTGGAGGACAATTCCTCCCAGTGACACCAACAACAATCAAGACTTAACTGTACAAAGGAGGACCAAGATGGAGACATAGGGCGGCAGCCTGATCGTTGCCTACCACAACAATATTGAGACTACGACGGGAGAGCAGAGCAGACACCAGCCAGAAAGACCGGGGGGCTGGCTGAGCAGATGCTCTACAACTAGAATAAAAGAGAGGGGTACGCAGGATGATGCTGATGCCGGTGACCCAAAGTCCACACTTTAAGAACTATGGCTCAGGCGACACAATGGTGGCCTGGAACGTGCTCGGCGCAGTTCCCCCGGCGGTCTCCGGCTGAGGGGACGGCTCCACTCGCTGCCGAGCATGGACAGACGAGCCCCTGGGAGACATGGGGAGGGAGACTCCGTGCTTGCTGACCTCTGAGTCCTTCAAGAATCTCAATGCCCCAAAGTGGCCAGGTGCGCACGCTCAGCGACTGGCCACCGTTGCAGACCCAAGGGCCGACGCAGCGACACCGGACCAGCCCACCGCCGGGCACCGGGCACACCAGAGCCTTGCCGAGCCCGCCGCCCAACGAGTTCTGCGGCAGCCGCCCTGGAGCTCTGAGAAAATGACCGAAGGAATTGCTGAGAGGGAATTGACCAACAGGAATTGGGATCAAGAAGACGAAACCCCGCTGAGACCCGAGTCCAGGCGAGCCTGTGAGCCTCTGGGCTCAGATGTGGTCACACGCCTCTGGGTCTAGGTGAGGCCTCACGCCCCTGGGTTTGGGTGAGGCCACGCGCCCCTGGGTCCAGGTGAAGCTGGATTCCGGGTTCGGGTGAGGCCATGTGCCCCTGGGTCCGGGCGAATCTGAACCCTGGGTCCGGGTGAGGCCGTGGGCCCCTGGATCCGGGTAAGGCTGGGTCCCTAGTACGGGTGAGGCCGTGAGCCCCTGGATCCGGGTGAGACCACGCGACCAGGGGTCTGAGAGAGGTAACGCGCCCCTGGGTCCGGGTGGCTTCGTGCACCTAGGTCCAGGTGAGGCCACGTGCCCCTGGGTCTGAGAGAGGCCACGCACCCCTAGGTCCGGGCGAGACCATGTGTCCCTGGATCTGGGTGGGGCCTCGTGCACCTAGGCCTGGGTGGGGCCGCGTGCCCCTGGGTCTGGGGGAGGCCAGGCGTCCCTGGGTCCGGGTGAGACCGTGAGTCCCTGGATCCGGGTGAGGCCTCGTGCGCCTAGGCCCGGGTGAGGCCACGTGCCCCTGGGTCTGGGGGAGGCCAGGCGTCACTGGGTCCGGGTGAGACCGTGTGTCCCTGGATCCGGGTGAGGCCTCGTGCGCCTAGGCCCTGGTGAGGCCACGTGCCCCTGGGTCTGGGGGAGGCCAGGCGTCCCTGGGTCCGGGTGAGACCATGTGTCCCTGGATCCGGGTGAGGACGCATGCACCTAGACCCGGGTGAGCCCAAGTGGCCCTGGGTCTGGGAGAGGCCAAGCGTCCCTGGGTCCGGGTGCGACCATGTGTCCCTGGAGCCGGATGAGGCCTCGTGCACCTAGGCCCGGGTGAGGCCACGTGCCCCTGGGTCTGGGAGAGGCCAAGCGTCCCTGGGTCCGGGTGAGACCATGTGTCCCCGGATCCGGGTGAGGCCTCGTGCACCTAGGCCCGGGTGAGCCCAAGTGGCCCTGGATCTGGAAGAGGCCAAGCGTCCCTGGGTCCGGGTGAGACCATTTGTCCCTGGATCCGGGTGAGGCCTCGTGCACCTAGGCCCAGGTGAGGCCACGTGGCCCTGGGTCTGGGAGAGGCCAAGCGTCCCTGGGTCCGGGTGAGACCATGTGTCCCAGGATCCGGGTGAGGCCTCGTGCACCTAGGCCCGGGTGAGCCCACGTGGCCCTGGGTCTGGGAGAGGCCAAGCGTCCCTGGATCCGGGTGAGACCATGTGTCCCTGGATCCGGGTGAGGCCTCGTGCACCTAGGCCCGGGTGAGCCCAAGTGGCCCTGGGTCTGGGAGAGGCCAAGCGTCCCTGAGTCTGGGTGAGACCATGTGTCCCAGGATCCGGGTGAGGCCTCGTGCACCTAGGCCCGGGTGAGCCCAAGTGGCCCTGGGTCTGGGAGAGGCCAAGCGTCCCTGGGTCCGGGTGAGACCATGTGTCCCTGGATCCGGGTGAGGCCTCGTGCACCTAGGCCCGGGTGAGCCCAAGTGGCCCTGGGTCTGAGAGAGGCCAAGTGTCCCTGGGTCCGGGTGAGACCATGTGTCCCCGGATCCGGGTGAGGCCTCATGCACCTAGGCCCGGGTGAGCCCAAGTGGCCCTGGGTCTGGGAGAGGCCAAGCGTCCCTGGGTCCGGGTGAGACCATGTGTCCCAGGATCCGGGTGAGGCCTCGTACACCTAGGCCCGGGTGAGCCCAAGTGGCCCTGGGTCTGGGAGAGGCCAAGCGTCCCTGGGTCCGGGTGAGACCATGTGTCCCTGGATCTGGGTGAGGCCTCGTGCACCTAGGCCCGGGTGAGCCCAAGTGGCCCTGGGTCTGGGAGAGGCCAAGCATCCCTGGGTCCGGGTGAGACCATGTGTCCCTGGATCCGGGTGAGGCCTTGTGCACCTAGGCCCGGGTGAGGCCACGTGCCCCTGGGTCTGGGAGAGGCCAAGCGTCCCTGGGTCCGGGTGAGACCATGCGTCCCTGGATCCGGATGAGGCCTCGTGCACCTAGGCCCGGGTGAGCCCAAGTGGCCCTGGGTCTGGGAGAGGCCAAGCGTCCCTGGGTCCGGTTGAGACCATGTGTCCCTGGATCCGGGTGAGGCCTCGTACACCTAGGCCCAGGTGAGCCCAAGTGGCCCTGGGTCTGGGAGAGGCCAAGCGTCCCTGGGTCCGGGTGCGACCATGTGTCCCTGGATCCGGATGAGGCCTCGTGCACCTAGGCCCGGGTGAGCCCAAGTGGCCCTGGGTCTGGGAGAGGCCAAGCGTCCCTGGGTCCGGGAGAGACCATGTGTCCCTAGAACCAGGTGAGGCCTTGTGCAACTAAGCCCGGGTGAGGCCACGTGCCCCTGGGTCTGGGAGAGGCCAAGCGTCCCTGGGTACGGGTGAAGCCAGATCCTGGGTCCGGGTGAGGCCGTGCGCCCCTGGATCCATCCGGGTGAGGCTGGGTCCCAGGCCCGGGTGAGACCACGCGCCCCTTGGGTATGGGTGAGGCCACGTGCCCCTTAGTCCGGGTGACGCCGTGCCCCTGGGTTCGGCCGAGACCAAACCAGAGGGAGTCGGACCTCCATTACCACCATTTGTCCACCATCCAGAGCTGAGGGGTCAGTGCTGACATGTACACATAAGGAACTACTGGACATTGAAATTGGGTCTCAAAAGAACTCTTGGTCCAGGGGGAAGCTCGCTACAGATTGATTCATTTGCCTGTCAGCATAACTATTATTGCTCGTCTCACATTCAGTTCTTATTAGTATATATCTAGTGACATATGATCTCGCTCATCTAGGGGAAATGATGAACAACATAGACTGAGGAACAAGAACAGAACCAGAAGCAAGGAGGCATCGATCGGACTATCGGGCCTCAGAGGGAGGATAGGGGAGGGTAGGGGGAGGGTGGGGGGAGGGGGAGAGTTCAACCAAAGGACCTGTATGCATGCATATAAGCCTATCCAACGGTTAAGTTCAACAGGGGATTGAGGCATGCGTGGGGAGAGGGGTGGGATGGGAATGGGGGGATGAGGACAAATATGTGACACCTTAATCAATAAAGAAATTTAAAAAAAAAAAAAAAAAAGAAGGATCTCTTACCATTTGCAGCAGCATGGATAGAACTGGAGAGCATTATGCTAAGTGAAATAAGCCAGTCACAGAAAGATAAATATCACGTGATATTTAACCTCCACAATGCTGTCTCACTCATTTGTGGAATATAATGAACAACATAAACTGATAAATGAAAATAGAGCTAGAGGAAAAGAAATTTTAGACTATAATAGAAGTAATCCTGTTATTTGTGGATTTTTAATATTTCCTGCAACTTTTGTGATATTATACTGTTAGTACAGTTTTCATAATATTATATTTTTAAAAATCTTTTTTCTTAAAATATTAATGGTTATCGCATGTAACATTATATTTAAAATCATTTTTCTTGAAATATTAAAAGAAAGAAAAAAAGTTTGTATAGCTCTAAAAAAAAAAACAAAAAAAAAAAACAAAATACATGCTGGAGGTAAGTGGCCAGGGTTTGCTGGAGGTTTTCTGAGGGGAGTAAGAGGGAGGGGGATTGAAGGATAGAGGAAAATAAGCAATACCTCATGGACTTGGCCTGAAACTGGGTGAGTAGTAACATAAATATAATTGGTGAACTGTGAGCACAGTGCCACTTTCAAACGTCTATTCATGCTTTGATCAAGGAGCAGCCAACCTCTACAAAGGGAAATGCTGACTAACACTGTGAGCTCAGAACAAAGTCCATGTCAAATTCAGGCTTTCATCTCCGGGAGTGCTTACACGTGCACAGTAAATGCTCAAGAAAATACTGGATGGATGGATGGATGGATGGATGGATGGATGGATGGATGGATGGATGAATAAAACTTTTATGTGAATTAGCCTAGATCAGTGGCCGGCAAACTCATTAGTCAACAGAGCCAAATATCAACAGTACAACGATTGAAATTTCTTTTGAGAGCCAAATTTTTTAAACTTAAACTTCTTCTAACTCTACTTCTTCAAAATAGACTCACCCAGGTCATGGTATTTTGTGGAAGAGCCACACTCAAGGGGCCAAAGAGCCGCATGTGGCTCGCCAGCCACAGTTTGCCAACCACGGGCCTAGATAGTTAAGCAAATCATCTAAGCCCTGGCTGGGTAGCTCAGTTGGTTAGAGCATTGTCCTGATGTACCACGGTTACACATTCTGTCAGGGCACATACAAGAATCAACTAGTGAATGCATACACAAGTGGAACAACAAATCTCTCTTTCCTTCTCTCTCACAAAATCAAATTAAAACAAACAAACAAAACTGTCTGGAGGAATACAGGGTGACTGATTAACAACTAGTTAATCTCTTTTCTCATTTATTTTTCATTTACTCCTTTAACACATATTTATTTAGTGCTTACTTTGTACCAGGCATTGTGTTAAGCAGATATGTGAGTCATATAGTGTCCGTGCTAAGGAAGCAAAAGGCTTGATGACAGCAAATGACAATGGACCTTGATGTGGACAGAAAGTCAGGGCGGGCTTCCCTGAGGTAGATATTCTTGACTGAAGTGCTGAAGGTGTGGACTTGGCAGGAGTAAGTTCACGTAATGAGAAGAAGCATTGCTGCTGGAGCAGAGGGGCCAGTTACACCTGATATGTCGCTGAGAGGTGGGCTGCACGCAGGAAGGCAGAGACCTCTGAAGGATTTAAAGAAGGCAGGCATGAGGAGAGTGCACTTTGAAGAGAGAAACCTGCCTACTGGTGGGAAATGGCCCACTGGAAGAGAGAAACCAGCTAAAGGGTGACACCTGAGCCACATTCTCTTTGACACTAATTACCCAATCTAGAAATCTAACATCCTATCTAATAAAGAGGGAATATGCTAATTGACCCTCACGCCATCGCAAAGATGGTGGTGCCCACAGCCAATAAGGAGGAAATATGCTAATTGACTGCCCCGCCCTCAAAGATGGCAGCATCACAGCCACAAGATGGCAGCACCCAGTCCCCTCAGCCCTGCAAGGGGTGGTAGGCATTCGGCAAAGCTGGACCCACCCCCAGGGGGTGGGCCTGGCTGCTCCACGCACCTCCTCCAGAGTCCCCCATTCCCCTCAGTCCCCCAGCCACCCAGGGCCAACCCAAGGCACAGGCAAGCCTCAGATGGCAGCTGCCCAGCCACCCAGGGCCGCCTGAGGCTCAGGTAACCAGGACCGGCCTAGGCTTGTGCTGCCGGCAGTGGCAGCAGCAGAGGAGTGATGGGGCATCCCTTTCCCCTGATCGCCAGGTCGCCTCCTGCCCCTGAGGGCTCCCGGACTGTGAGAGGGGGCAGGCCAGGCTGAGGGACTCCCCCCTCCAGTGCATGAATTTTCATGTACCTGGCCTCTAGTCTCTCTATATAAAAGCCTAATATGCAAAGTGTCCCTTTGTGAGTTCAACTGACTGGGTGTTCAATTGCTGGCTATGACGTGTGCTGACCACCAGGGGCGGGGCAGCAGGAAACGAAGGAAGACCCCAGCCAGCAGCCGACAGCCACTAGGGACCCTACCTGTGCACGAATTTTGTGCATTGGGCTTCTAGTAGTCTGAATAATTGTCTTTGGAGAGCTTTGAAGTGGGAAAAATAAGAGCAGAAGAAGCTCAAATATTTGGCATGTAATTTCAGAAATCCAGTAATGTATGTGAGGCTTCCCACTATGTCTAATCCTAGACTAAACTTTTCATAATTTTATTGTCAAAGAAACAGCTAAGAAAATGCCATTATTTTTGTTAACTTTCATTTTAAACTAATGTCTTCTTTCCCAGTATAAGTGTAATGCATGTTTATTATTTTAAAATTTCAGAAATGAAGAAAGTAAGTATAAAAAAATACTTTTAGTGTTTCCCCAAAGTAGCCTTTGTTAGTATTTTATTATACTTTCTGGCATACTTTTTACTAAGCTTTCTTCTTCCTCCTCCTCCTCCTTCCTTCTTTTTATCATACTATTTGTATAATTTTATTTACTTCTCTTTTCACTTAATATCATAGCACAATCATGAGAAATAAAAACGGTCTATGAATTTCTCCAAAATATTAGGAAACCCTATTTTGTCTCTCTAACCAAATATTCTAGATCTCATATGCTGAGGTGCTGGTCTTCTGTGAGTCCTGACATTGGTAAGCCATTTGAATATTTATTTATTTACATCATTGACAGAAATGTTTGATCACCCCCTTATGTTCACAAGAGGGTGCTTTCTCCTTGGGAAGTGGATGTCAAATGCTACTCACAATTTCAAAGAGGCCAATTTCTTTTACACAGTTGAGCTGACCATATATGTCATCCAAATAGCTACACTATAATATTCCAAAGAGATCACCTAAATTCTATTACCACCTCCAATTATTAGAACTTCAATAAATCCATAAAGTTATATATACTTCATTTTTTTTAATAAAACCAGAGACCCGATGCACGAAATTCGTGCAAGAGAAAGCCTTCCGTCCTCCAGCTGCTGGTACCAGCCTCCCTCTGGCACCTGGGACCCGGGCTTCCCTCACAGCCCTGACTTCATCCGGAAGGTTGTCTGGAAGGACATCCTGCCTAATTAGCATATTATGCTTTTAATAGTGTTATTATAGATAGAGGTCTGGTACACGAAATTCATGCACTGGAGGGGTGTCCCTCAGCCCAGCCTGTACCCTCTCCAATCTGAAACCCCTCAGGGGATGTGGGATCGGGCCTAAACCCACAGTCAGACATGCCTCTCACAATGTTGTTGCTGCTGTTGCTCTGTGGCATCTCTCTGTGGCATCATGCTGGGGTTGTGCCCTGGGTTCATGATATTCAAGGCCTATCTCTGGGGTTTCAGGCCTCCCATTGCTGCTGCTGCAGAGGGACAGCAGGTCGTGGCCCGCTGGCTTGCATGGAGTTCAGGTTCAGCAGGCTGGGCTAGAGCTGAAGGCCAGGCTGGCTGGCCACAAACTTGGCCATGTGTTATTTGATGAGGGCTGCCATCAGCTGAGGGTTTGACTTCAGGATGTTGAGCACTTGCTGCTGCTGGGGGAGCTGGGAGACTTCAGGGTCCACAGCAGGTCCTGCAGGGCACCTGGAGAGATGCTCTGAGGTGGCTGCACCTTGGGTCTGCATAGATATCACGGGTCTGGGCATGGGTGCTGGGTGCTGGGGGATGGGTGCGAGCTGCCACTGCCTGGGGTAGGGGGGCAGAATAACAGGCCCACTGACCTGGTTGGGCCACATTCAGGCCCATGGGGGCCTTCTGGCTCTCAGGGGTCACTGTGCCTCAGGGGCATACTGTTTTTGGTGCTCACCCAGTACAGGTGCTAATGCTGCTGTTGGGCCTCATGTGCAATCTGCCGGGCACCTCAACTGCTGTAGGTGGGGCTGGCACTTGGTTAGTGGGATTCCCAGTGCAAACTGTGGTGTGGGGGGCTGAGTTCTGGCCACGCTGGAGAAACCGGCTAGTGACATACTCACAGGTGAGGTCTGGGGCAGAGTTGGGGGCTGTGGTGTCCAGGGTGTGCTGGGATGCAATGTGGGAGGCGGGGGTGGTGCTGAATGAGGGGAAGGCAGACTCGGCTGAGCCACAGTGCAGGTGTTGATGGTGGCACCTGCTGGCACATGAGCTACGCGTGCTGCCAGTGGTGCTGTATCTTCTGCTGGCAGAGCTTCTGCTTGATGTTGAGGCAGTAGGGAATGGGGCATGTGTTTTCTTGGCAGTGTTTGGCATGGTAGCAGCAAAGGGTGATGAACTGCTTGCACACTCCGCAACCTCCAGTGGTCTTGCGCTGGCAGTCTTGCTGTGCCGCACAACCCACCTCATCTTCTGGCAGGACGGCTACGGGCAGTTGGCATTATGGCACTGGCGGGCATGCCTCAGGGACTGGATGCAGCATCGGATGGCCTGGCACTGCCATTCCCGGAGGCTCCTGAACTGTAGCTCACCTGCCACCCCTGTAGGAGCAGAGGCAGCCCTGCCTCCTCTGCTCCGGCTCCCCCACCTTCTCCACTCTGGCTCCGCAGCTGCGGTTACCGCCTCCTCCCCAATGGCTCCCTTGGCGTTGTCAGTGCTATTTTCCTGAGCAGCCAGCAGAAGAGCTCTCAGGACCCCCTCCTGCTCAGACTCAGAAACAGGCTGTTTTGGAGCCAACTTTTATGGTACTTGCCACGGCGACGAAGCAAGCATTCTGCCAGGCTGTTCACGCTGCCCGCTCTCAGCGGCTGCCCCCCTGGGCCTGGAGGACTCTGGCGGGGCTGAGAGGACTGGGCGCCGCCATCTTGTGGCTATGGGTGCCATCATCTTTGTGACAGAGTGATGGTTAATTTGCATATTACCTTTTTATTAGATAGGATGGTTACAATTTTAAGAAATTATTGCTAACAAAGTGATAGACTTCCTAGAATACTTTTTTCTTGTTCAGTTTTGTGAAGTGGGGTGGGTTGAATAGCAACATCATTTCCTTTGCCTGAGAAATAAATGGAATCACAGTATGCTAAGTTGCACTTATTTTTCATTAGCAGTTAGCCACCATGTCTATGCAAAGATCCATTTATCTCATACATATTTTTTTTTCCTTTTCAGATAAAACTTCCAAATGCTTACATTTCACTGCATGTTGGTTAATTGGATAATTTAAACATCAAAGGAAAGTTTCATTTAATTTAACTCCTGAAGTTGTCTTTTGCTTTATTAACTCCCAATCAATAAACAAGCAATTTGGAAATGTAATCAGGAAATGCTTCCGATTGGCTGACAATGTATCAAAGCGAGGCTTCAAGGCAACAGCAGGCTGTACCAAGTAGTTTATTACCAGTAGCTGTTACTGACATTAGTCAAAACCATGAAAGATAAAATGGAATAAGAAATGTAATGCTGGAGAAGCCTTGGGCGCTGTGCTCTCTCCCTCCTTTTGAAAACGGCAAGCCTGTCTTTGATATGATAACAAACATAAACTGTTTAAAAACACCAAGTGGAGAAAAACTGAGCCTCGCCTGTCATGCAGTTAATCCATTCCAGAGTGACACACAAACAGTGTAACACCCAGCAGATATATGTTATGGAAATACTTTGAATTGGATTTACATGTAGTGAGCAAATTGGAACTTTTGATTTTTACCAGATATGGTAATATGCATGTTCTCATATTAACAGATGTAATCCTATTTGAAAATAATAAGTTTTCAACAGGCTCTGCCACTGGAAGCTCTGTGAATAAGAAATTGTTTGGCTTTTCACTAGAGACGCGTGAAGAGAATTAGACCCTACACTTGCAAGGCAGCCTCCGTTTTTATCAGCTGGCTGCATGCTCTTCTGCCCTTGGTTACCACTTACAAGAGATTTCTGGGATTGATGCATTTTAGGCTCCCCGCCCTTTATCTCTGGACTGTCCATTGCCGTAGGCAAATAGCGAAGTGCAGAGCACTGGACCGGGATGTCTCTTTACACACATCCCTTCTTACAGTCATTCTAAACAGTCTACGCATATCTTCCCGACAATTAAAACAGGAGAGAGGGGAAATACCCTTTATATTTGTTGGCTAGACGCTCCCTTTAGATATTGAGCACAGATTCACAGAATTATTGTTCATTGCACTCAGAACATTATAAGCCACACTGATAGCAAAGTCAAATAGACGACACAAAAGGGAGATAAAAGGAAGCAAGGAGGGATTCTACTTTATATTGCTTTTGGCGGCCTCTCTGCCGGGGAACACTGGGCATGCTGAGTCCAGTGCCTTTTCATCAGTGTGTGAGGAGTTTCCCTCCTAGAGCAGTTAGAGACCTTCGTGTTTCAAGATAAATAAAATACCATATTGCTTGAGGAAGCTTTGCTTTAGGGGCCTATATATCTAAATGAGATGATGAGATCTGGCTGGGGGATTGCACCAGGGTGACTGACCATAATTTTCATCCACTGTTTTTCTCCAGTGTCCAGCCACTTAGACAGTAATTTTCTCTGAATTACTCGCTGACCATCTGCCCAATCTGTCCTCCACATGTAAACACACCGAAGCATAATAGAAATTCCATAATTTGGTGCATGGGTATTTCAGACTTAGCTCACTTTTGGGCCACATGATATGCATCTTGAAACATCCCTTTAGCTTGTTTTCCGTGTATAGGTGTGAATGTACTGTATAATGAACAGTCTATGCATACGCAGAGTGACCAAGTTTTCTATTGTGACTGACGCCTAGAATGATAGGAAACAAACCTCTGAGCTGATTTGGCTACTTGGTTTTGACTGATAGCTGCTTTTTTTTTTTTTTCCTTTTTAAAAAAATATATTTTATTGATTTTTTACAGAGAGGAAGGGAGAGGGAGAGGGAGTTAGAAACATCCATGAGAGAGAAACATAGATTCAGCTGCCTCCTGCACACCCCCTACTGGGGATGTGCCTGCAACCAAGGTACATGCCCTTGACCGGAATTGAACCTGGGCCCTTCAGTCTGCAGGCCAACCCTCTATCCACTGAGCCAAACCGGTTAGGGCTGCTAGCTGCTTTTGAAATCAATTTAGATGAGCTGAATTTTTTTACTCATCTGGCATACTGCAAATATTAGGGAAAAATTTGTTTAATTAACAGTTATAATTCAAGATTCCCATGAAGTTCAACTAAGCAATTCCAAAGTATCTAGTTACAGTAGTCTTACTGTCATTTTTTTTTTCAATGCACTTTGTAGGCTTTTAAAATCACATTTCGAAAAATAAAGAAGATATTTGATACAGATGTCATATAAAGTCACACATCTGTTAAGCATCACTATATGATATTATTTGTATCCTCTAATTATAATGGTAGCTATATTTTTTAAAAAACTGCTTTTGATTCACAGAGAGGGAATTTTTAAATCGGTATTCTTATGACTTCACCAAAATTTTAAATGTTTATTTGTTTAGAAGTAGTGAGAATAAATTTTCTTTGGCTTTGCAGTAAAAGACTGAATATGCAGTTCAGACTCAGAGAGTAAAAATCATTGTTAGAAGAAAGTATGTACCACCAACGATCAATACACTGAGAAACAGAGATACACCAACCTATATTTAGCCCTCTCTTGTTTTCTATACTCACTGTGTACAAAACTTAACTTCTTTTACTATTAATGAGTATAAATGAAAACTAAAAAAGTATTTTTTAAAATATATTTTTATTGATTTCAGAGAGAAAGGGAGAAGGAGAGCGAGATAGAAACATCAATGATGAGAGAGAATCATTGATCTTGCTGTCTCATGCACACCCACCATTGGGTATCAAGCCCGCAACCCAGGCATGTGCCCTTGACCGGAATTGAACTTGGGACCCTTCAGTCCGCAGGCTGATGCTCTATTCTCCTATTCTCTGAGCCAAACAAGGTAGGGCTAAAAAAGTATTTTTAATAAATTTATGATTCATCTATTAGCATCTGAAGGCCAAATAAAAGAAGTCAGCACTTTAAAAGTTTTGGAAGATTTTTTTTTTTGGAGATTGATCCAAAAAATCCATGTGAGGTTATTTATATCATCTGAAGCTTTGTACTCTAAGACAAAATGTGGGAATATCAATGTTGAAACAAAACTTTAGAGGGGAACATTAGCTATTGTGAGAAGAATAGAGTGTCAATTCTAAGGGCAGTGCAGTGCCAGAGAGAGAGGAGTCACAAATGGTATCATTTATTAGTTCTAGAAGGTTACCCGATGTTTTACAGCTTTCACTATGCTTAATAGAGAGTGTAGTAATTTGTTGTAAAAGTGGATTGTCTGAGATAAGTAGGAGTTTTGAAGCATTGAGTATGAAGATTACTATGTAATATTATTTTATAATATTCTCACTTGTGTATGTAAGAAATTTTAAAGATCACCAGAATATTGAAAAAGCATCAAATCATTCCACTTTGTTTCTTATAAAAATAAATATAATAGCACAATCAGTTCATTTTAGGAAGCAGAACTCTGGAAGGTGGTCCCTTTGTAAAGCAAGACGTGTATCTACAGCACTAGTTCCGTGAATTACGATCTAAAGGCTGCATTTTTACACTCTCATTTAAAGTCCCAAGGGTCTAGTAAATAAACATACAAAGAACATGTGAAGATGGTTTATACCACAGGACACCTATCATACAAAACTTGACATTCTTAACCTAGATAGTTACTGAATGTGCAAAATTTAAAAATATTGAAGGCTGGACCTAAGGGAAGTGAAGAATGTAGGATGATGCCTACATGTCTGGCTGGAACAATGTGTAGAAAATGGTGTCATTCACTTTGAATGAAGGAGATGGCAGAAGGGCATGGGTTTGGGGGTGAAGAAATAAAAAAAATTACATTTTGGACATACTATTTTGAGACACCTCAAAGTCACCCAGGTTCCAATAGTGATGTCATGAAGGCTTTTGAAACCATGAGAATAGTGGCCCTGGCACAGCGGCTCAGTTGGTTGGAGCATCATCCCATTCACCAGATGGTCATGGCTTCAATTCTGGTCAGTCAGGGCACATACCTAGGTTACATGTTCCAACTTCAGTCAGGGCATGTGTGGGAGGCAACCGACCGATGATTCTTTCCCACATTGATGTTTCTCTCTCTCTCTCTCTCTCTCTCTGATCTTTCCTCTATCTCTAAAGATCAGTGAAGATATATCCTTGGGTGAGGATTAAGAAAAACATGAGAATGGTAGTCAGAGGGAAAAACTATAAATGTAAATATAAATATAAATATCAGCAAGGAGTTGAAGTAGATCATCTAAGGAGAGAGGACAGAGAGAAAAAATGCTTAGAATTACCAGGCCTCAAAGAACCCCATATTTAGAGGTTGATTGGAAAGGACCTGCTCCCCGCATCCTCCCACCCCGCCACCCCCAGTGAATGAGGAGTAAAGCCACTAGAGAGTAAGGCTGCTAAATTCCAAAAAGGAAACACGAAGAAGATGTTGGTTTGTATGTTGAGTGATTCTTGGAGCTCAAGAAGAATGAAGACAGAAAGGTGTTCATTGGCTTTGGCAGCATGGAAGTCTTTGATGTCCTTGACAAGAGTGATTTCCGTATCATGCCAGGATGGGTACCACATTAGAGAGCATCGAATAGAGTCTCAAGAATGAGGAATTTGAATTGCAGAGAAAATAATGAGACGGTAGAGGTTTTGTTTTTATTGTTGTTGTTTTTTTAAGATAGAAGATAGAAAAGAATGTTTATATGTTGATGGGAATGTCCCGGTGTAGGAAGACTGATACTATAAGAAGAAGACAATTACAGTAAAAGAGAAATAACGAAGAATGTGGGGGGAATGATGAGATTCAGGCTTGATATTGATGGGGGTACCACTTGCTTCAGACTTCACACTGATCACTGATGGGGGGACTATTTGCTTCATCGTCACAGGAGAATGAGGTGATGATTGATGCAGGAACGCTGATGATGCCAACATTATTAGTAATGACGCCAACGTGTGTGCACACGCTGCAGTAATAATTGTATATAAGGAATCTTGACTTATCGAAAGTTAAAGCATATAAAAACAATTTCAAAGAAGTAAGATATAACTTTGTAAAGTACATGGTTTCAAATGTAAAGGGAACTTTTGTGTGGCTCTGAGTTAAACACCATTGAGCAAATGTAGATTTTGGTTAATTCCAGCTTTTGCATTTGAGTAATGACCTTTATTTCACCACCATTTTATTAAAATAGGACTTCTTATCACTTTCTCACCTTTAGCACTTACTATTACCATAAACCTGTGATTCTCAAATTGCAGCCTGGGATCCCTTCTTGAGATTCTTTCAGGGTTTCAAAGGCAAGGTCAAAACTATTTCTATAATAATACTAATTTTCTTTTTTTGGCCTTTTGCACTGTGCTGCCATTTGCACCGATGGTGCCAAAGTACTGATGATGAGTAAAACTGCCGGCACATTAGCACAGATCAAGGTGGTGGCACCATATCACACCCATAGTCACTGTGTTCTTCACCATCCTGCACTCCCGGGGAATCACACAAACAAAAGACAGTTTCCCTTAAGAAGACCCTGGATGAAGCGGCAACTATCATCAATTCAATTAAATCCTTATTAAGTTAAATGATTAACTTTATAAAATTATACTTTGAATACATGGCTTTTTAATATTATGTGTGATGAAACGGGAAATACACAGAAAGCACTTTCGCTGCATACTGAGGTCCCATGTGAATCTCAAACAACATGACTTGTGAGCTTAACTAGCTACCTTTTTATAGAACATTTTTACTTACAAGAACAACTGTCAGGCTTAGTAGGGTTATTGAGATGTGGATATTTGGCAAGTATTTCATCAAAAATACCCAAAATGAAGCTTTCCCTGTAAGGAAAACATCTGACAGTATCTGTTGCCAATGATACATTTCAAGTAAAAATTAGAATTTTGGAAAGTTTGCATTTACTGTTATAAACTTGATAGTCTCCCAATATTTAATTTTTTTTTCTGAAGAAATTTTTCATCACCAATTGTCACTGATGATGTGATTTTTTTTTTCAAATCTCTCATGCAAGGAAAAGTATCAGCGTTTGGAAGTTCTATATAACTCAGTGAATCAACATTTTCCAAATGACCAGCATATGATGTCACAAAATTATATATAGGTAAAAGATCCAATTGAAATCCTATATAATAAAGAGGTAATATGCTAATTTGTCCGTTAGGGTGTCTGAGTCATGACCAGTCAATGGGTTGCACACGCACAGGACCTGGGGGGCAGGCAGGGACAGGGGCGGGGAATTCCACCCCCAGAGGAGGCACGTCCAGGCCTGCCCAGCGCTGAGGTGAAGCTGCCTGCCTGTGTCCCTGACCTGGGATGTGACCCTCCCTGCATGTGTCCCCCCCGCCACCACGCCAGCACAGAGCTGCTTCAGTGTCTCAGTGAACTTTGCAACTGACCCAAGGAGGAAACCGAGAGGGGAGAAGCCGGGAGCTGTGGGTTCCCAGCGCTTTAGTCACTTGAAAACAGCCCCGCTTGGAATGCGAGGCAGCCCTTGCGTCAGCTGAGAAGTGAGGGGGCTGAACCCCACCATTGCTGGGCCCCGGTCCGTCCAAGGCCCGAGCGTCCACCATGAGAAGGAAAAAATGGAGGGAGGGGCCTGGAGGAAGGGAGGACAATCGAAGGAAATGTGTCTAGACTTTCCCCAGCCCTCTCCCTCTTTCCGCTGCCTACAAAAGCCCCAGGCCCGACCACAGTTCTGTTTCCACCTTTTAGTCCCCTGTTCTCCAACCACAGAGGAAAGAAATAAGGAAGGGGTCCGTGCTGCCTCCAGAAAGTATCTATATACCTGATTGGCCAGTCGCCTCCCGCAGAGGGAGGCCAGACTGTGGCTTAGGCCCACGCCCAACGGGCCTAAGCCATCAGTAGGACATACTGTGAGGGCTCCTGGACTTGGGGGGTGGGGGGTGGGCAGGCCGGGCTGAGGGACCTCCTCTCCCCTGTGCACAAATTTTCATGCACCGGGCCTCTAGTATAAAATAAACGAGTGGATTTCAATGTGGCAGAGTCTGAAAATTTCATTGACTTTTTTTTTCAGGTGACACATTGCAATTAAAATCTAGTTTCTTTAAGAAACTGTCACTTGTCTAGTTTTAGTGCAATATCAAAGAAGAATATTCACAATTATCTTCTGAAAAGTTTAACAAAATACTTTACTCTTTTTCAATTACAAAGCTGTGAAAAGCTGAATTTTCTTCATTTGATTCAAACAGCGCAACTTATTGCAACAGTTCCAATGCAGAAGCATATATGAGAATGTTTGTTATTTAGCTAGCCATAAAAAAATTACAAAAAAATTCTCATTGAATTTAGCTATTCTCACTAATTTTTCAATGCATTTTTATAGAAAATGTTAATATTATATATATGAAGTAAAATTACTATTTTTAACTAAGCTCATAGTAAAATATACCTGCTTTTATTAACAAGTACCAATTGGTAGTTACAAAATAATCAAAAGGATATGAAGTATCGCATTGAGAATATAGTCAATAATATTGTAATAACTGTATGGTGCCAGATGGGTAGTTAAATTACCAGGAGGATCGCTTTGTAAATTACATAATTGTCTAACCACTGTGTTGTACACCTGAAACGAATATAAAATAATACTGAGTGTCAACTATAATTGAAAAATAAAATAAAAAATTTTAAAGATAAACACACACACAAATAAAAATATAAATACCAAAAAATAAAAAAGTACATGCTTTTAATTTCTTTTATGGTAAAAGCTATTGAATATTACCCACATAAACAGAAGCTGTTTGGTGTCCTCAAAACTTTTTTTTCTTATTAATATTTTAGAGAGAGGAAGAAAAAGAGAGATATAGAGAGAGAAACATCAATTTGTTGTTCCACTTATTTTGACATTCATTGGTTGATTCTTGCATGTGCCCTGACCGGGGATCGAACCCAACACCTTGGTATATTATGATGGTGCTCTAACCAACTGAGCTACTCAGGCAGGGCCGGTTTCCTCAAAACATTTTTTAAGAATCTAAAAGTTGAAGATCTGTGGTCATAAGCAAACTATTTAAAGAATATTTGTGGGTAGTGCATGGAATACATTTTTCCATTTTTAGTTTTTTAATGTTTGGTTTCTTGTGCAAACAGTATTTTCTGGTTAATTGATCCAAATGCTAACTTTCCAATTTTCAATATGATCACCTTCTAGACAATATGATCACCTTCTGTTGTATTTAAGTTGATAAGGAGATGAGTAAAAGCTTTCCTTTTACTTTTACATTTTTAACAATTAAAATATGTGTATGTTAATTTGAAAGTTACAGTCCTTGGGAAGATCCATAATCTCTAAATTTCAGGGTTTGGCTAATTCTCCCCTGAGCTTGTAGTGCACAATGATAATGGTGGTGAGGAAGGGTACAAGGATTTGGTTTCTACTCCCAACTCTGCTCTTAAATTTGATCTAATCTCTTAAACCCTTGGGCTTAAAATGCCTTATATTTACAATAAGGATATGCATCTCCATTTTTTCTCAGTTCCTGTCAGCAACTTGAATTTCATGTAACTCTGATAAATGTACACATATAGTGCAGTTGAAAAAAGTTATCCCAATAAAAGAGAGTTGAGCAAAAAGCAATTTCAAGACAACTCAAGCTCTTAACCTTCATTTCTTGACTACCACAAAGAACACAGGAATAACTCCTATGATCACCTTTTCCCCTTGTATCTGCCTCTCTCTGCAGCCTCACACATCTGCACTCAGACACACCCTCTATTCTCAGGATTCTGCATCACAGAAGTTGAAGAGCAGATGTAGCTTGGCAGGATCCTTCTCTGGTCTCTGTAGCCCCACCTCAGAGGAGTACTATTTGTAGTTTTATATATCCTGCATCATATCCCACTTTATAGACGCTCCATAATACTTTAATCATTTTACCATCCAAGGAAATATACAAAGTGTTCAGATTTTGTATTAATATAAAATGCCAGCCTTTTAAAAAACTTTTATTTTTCAATTGCAGTTGACATTCAATATTATATTAGTCTCAAGTGTATAGCATAGTGGTTAGACATTTATATAACTTACAAAGTGGTTCCCCTGTTAAGACTTGCACTCACCTGACACCATCCATAGTTATTAATTACACTATTATTGACTATATTCCCTAAGCTGTACTTTACTTCCCAGTGGATACTTTGTAACTGCCAGTTTGTTCTTCTTAATTCCTTACCCTTTTTGCCTTAGCTTCCCACTGACCTCCTCCCTCCCATCCCCCAATAGGGCAACCATCAGTTTGCTCTCTGTATCTATGACCTTGTTTTTGTGTTGTTTTTTCCTTTAGTTGTTTTCTTACATTCCACATATAAGTGAAATCATATGCTATTTGTCTGTCTCTGTTTAACCTGTTTGATTTATCTCAATACCCTCTAGGTCCATCCATGTTGTTGCAAATGGTAAGACTTCATTCCTTTTTAGGGCTGGGTAATATTTTGTAGCATATATGTACCACATTTTTTGTCCATTCATCTTTGGAATGAAGCATTTAATCCATTAAATTTAAAGTAATTATTGAAAGGCATATAGTTATTGCCATTTCATGAATTGTTTTTTATTGTTTTGGTGGTTCTCTGCTTCTTTCTTATTCTCTTGCTCTCTTCTCTTGTGTGTTGATGACTATCTGTAGTTTTGTGTTTGGATTTCTTTCTTTTTATTTCTTGCATATTCTTTGTAGATTTTTGGTTTGTAGATACCATGTGTTTCATATATACCAGGCTATATTTATAGTAGCCTATTTTAAGTTGATGGTAGCTTAAGTTTGAACACATTCTATAACTACAGCACTAACATTTTACTCTCTACATTTATGTTTTTGTCATTTTTTTAACTTCATGTGTGCGTGTGTGTGTCCCTTAATTAACTGTTGTCCCTTAATTACCTTTGTCTTTTAACTTTTGTACTAATTTTAGTGTGGGTTGATCCTTTGTTTTCATTATGTGCTTGCCTGTGTCAGTGAGAATTTTTTCTTTGCAATATTTTCTTATGCGTATGTTTTCTTTTTATTCTTAAAGAAGTCTCTGGAATATTTTTTGTAATATTGGTTTGGTGGTGATAAACTACTTCAGCTTTTTCTTGTCTAGAAATTATTTAACTCTCAATCAATTTTAAATGATAGCTTTGCTGGGTAATCTTGTTTGTATGTTTTTGCATTTCATCACTTTGAATATATTGTACCAATGCTTTCTGGCCTGAAGTTTCAGGTGAAAAATTGGCTGGCAGCTTGTGGGAGCTCCCTTGTATGAAACCAATTGCTTTTTTTCTCTCACTGAGTTTTTTTTTTTTTTTTTTTTTTTTAAATTAAATTGGTTGGAGTGACATTGGTTAACATGAATATAGGTTTCAGGTGTGGGTTTCTATGCTAAAAGATCTATATATTGCACCATGTATCCACCACCCCAAGTCAAATCTTCTCCTGTCACCTTATATTAGGACCCCCATCTGCCCTACCCCCTTCCCTCTGGCAACCACCACACTGCTGTTTGTGTTCACGAGTTTCAGGTTTATATCCCACATATGAGTGAAATCATATGGTTCTTAGCTTTTTCTGACTGACTAATTTAACTTAGCATAATGTTCTCAAGGTCCATCCATGCTGTTGAAAATAGTGCTATTTCATCCCTTCTTATGGCTGAGTAGTATTCCATTGTGTATATGTGCCACATCTTCTTGAGCCAGTCCCCTATCGCAGGACACTTTGGTTGTTTCCATGTCTTGACCACTGTGAATAATGTGGCAATGAACACAGAAGTGCATATATCCTTGTGAATACATGATTTAGAGTTTTTCTGGTATATACACAGGAATGAGATTGCTAAGTAGTGTGGTAGCTCTGTTCTTAACTTCTTGAGGAATCACCAGACTGCTTTCCACAGTGGTTGTACCAGTCTACATGCTCACCATCAGTTAAATGAGTGTTCCCTTTTTTGCACAACCTCTCTAAAACTTGTCATTGTTTGTCTTGTTGATAATGGCCATTCTAACAGGTGTGAGGTGGTATCTCATTGTAGTTTTGATTTGCATTTCCCTAAATGCCAGTGAGGTTGAACATCTTTTCATGTATCTATTGGCTGTTTACACGTCTTCTTGGGAGAAGGTGTATTTTCAGGTCCTCTGCTCACTTTTTGATTGAGTTGTTGGTGTTAAGTTTTATCAGTTCTTTATATATTTTGGAAATTAAACCTTTGTCGGAGGTACTGTTTGCAAATATCATCTCCCATCTGGTTGGCTGCCGCTTTGTTTTATTGTCAGCTTATTTTGCTGTGCAGAATCTTTTTAGTTTGATATAGCCCCATTCATTTATTTTTGCCTTTACTTCCATTGCCTTTGGGGTCAAGTTATAAAATATTCTCTACAACCAGGTCCATAAGTTTGGTAGCTATATTTTCTTAAACATAACTTATTGTTTTGGGTCTTACATTCAGGTCTTTGATCAATTTTGAATTAATTTTTATACTTGGGAAAAAGCTGTAATTCAGTTTCATTCATTTGCATATGGCTTTCCAGTTTTCTCAGCACCATTCATTGAAGAGACTATCTTTACTCCATTGTGCATTTCTGGCTCCTTTGTTGAAAATTGTCTGTTCATATACATGTGGTTTTATAGCTGGGCTCTCTATTGTGTTCTATTAATCTGTGTGTCTGTTTCTCTGACAATATGCTGTTTTGAGTATTGTAGCTCTGCAGTATAACTTGAAGTCAGGTAGTGTGATACCTCCAGCTTTGTTCTTTTTTCTCAGGATTGCTTTGGGTATTTGGGGTCTTTTGTGGTTCCATACAAATATGATTATTTCTCATTTAATTTTTAAAAAATGACATTGGGATTTTGATGGGGATCATTAAATCTATATATTGCTTTGGGTAGAATGGCCATTTTAAGTATGTTGATCTTTCCAATCCATGACCACAAGGTATTTTCCCATTTTGTTGTATCTTTTCCAATCTCTTTTTAAAATGCTTTGTAATTTTCACTATGTGGGTCTTTCATGTTCTTTGTTAAGTTTATTCCTAGGTATTTTATTCTTTTGGTTGTAATTGCAAAAGGAATTATTTTTATCATTTATTTTTCTGAAGTTTTGTTGTTAGTATACTGGAAGGCAATGGATTTTTGCACATTGATTTTGTATCCTACAAATTGACTTTATTTGTTTATTATTTCTAATAGATTGTTGGTATAGTCTTTAGGGTTTTCTATATACAAAATCATGTAATTTGCATGATTTTGTATATATAAAAGGCATCCTCTTTGGATGCCTTTTATTTCTTTCCCTTGCCTTATTGCTCTGTCTAGGACATCCAGCACTAAGTTGAATAAGAGTGGTGAGAGTGGACATTCTTGTCTTGTTCCTGATCCTAGAGGAAAAGCTTTCTATTTTTCACCATTGAGTATGATATTAGCTGAGGGTTTATCATATATGGTTTTTATTATGTTGAGGTACTTCCTTTGTATCCCTATCTTATTGAATGTTTTAATCATAAATGGATGTTGTATCTTATAAAATGCTTTTTCTGCATCTATTGATACAATCATAGATTTATCCTTTCTTTTGTTAATGTGGTGTATTACATTGATTGACTTGAGTATGTTGAACCATCCTTGTGCCTCTGGAATGAATTCCACGTGATCATGATGTATTATTTTTGCATATACTGTTGTATTCAATTTGCTAGTATTTTGTTCAGGATTTTTGCATCTGTATTCATTAGAGATATTGGTCTGTAGTTTTTTTTGTTTGTTTGTGTTTTTTGTTTGTTTGTTTGTGTGTGTGTGTGTGTGTGTGTGTGTGTGTGTGTGCTATCTTTGCCAGGTTTTGGTATCAGGGTTACATTGGCCTCATAGAATGTATTAGGAAGTACTGCCTCTTCTTCAATTTTTTGGAAGAGTTTGAGAAGAATAGATTTTAAATCTTCTTTGAATATTTGGTAGAATTCACTGATGAAGCCATCTGATCCTGGATTTTTGGTTTTTGGGAGATTTTTGGTGGTTGTTTCAATTTCCTCACTGCTGATTGGCCTACTTAGATTTTTCATCTCATTATGATTAGGTCTAGGAAGGTTATATATTTCTAGGAACTTATCCATTTGTTCTAGTTTATTGAATTTAGTGGCATATGGTCTTTCATAATATTCTAGTATGATCCTTTGTATATCTGTGATGTCTGTAGTGACTTCTCTCTCCTTTCTGATTTTATTTATATGGGTATTTTCCCTTTTTTCTTAGTGAGTCTAGCCAGAGTTTTGTCAATTTTATTAAACTTTAAAAAAAAAAAACCAGCTCTTTGTTTTATTGATTTTTTTTGCATTTTTGTTCTCTATTTCATTTAATTCTGCTGTATTTGTTTTTATTTCCTTTCTTCTGCTGATTTTGGGTTGCTTTTGTTCTTATTTTTCTAGTACTTTTAGATGTGATGTTAGATAGTTTACTTGGGATTTCTCTTGTTTCTTGAGATAGGCTTGTAATGATATAAGCTTCCTTCTTATTACTGCTTTCACTGCGTCCCAGAGGTTTTGATATGTTGTGTTGTCATTGTCATTTGTTTCTATATATCTATCTCATCTTTTATTTCTTCTTTGACCACATCATTTTTTAGTAGTATGTTATTTAATGAAGAGACTATCTTTACTCCATTGTGCATTTACTCCATGTATTTGTGGGTTTCTTTACTTCTTCTTTGCAGCTGATTTCTCATTTCAAGGCATCATGGTCAGATAATATGCTTTGTATAAGTTCAATTTTTTTTACTTCGCTGATGCTAGTTCTGTGACCCAATGTTATGGTCTATCCTTGAGAATGGTCCATGTGTGCTGGAGAAGAATGTATAATCTGATGTTCTAGGATAAAATGTTCTGTAAATGTCATAAATTATGACCATTTAGTCTAGTGTTTCATTTAAGGCCAATATTTTTTAATTGATTTTCTATTTTGTTGATCTGTCTAGAGCTGCCAATTGAGTATGAAGGTCCCCAACTATGATTGTGTTTTGATCTGTTTCTTCTTTTAGTTCTGTGAGTAGCTGTTTTATATAATTTGATGCTCCCTGGTTGGGTACATATATATTAAGAAGTGTTATGTTTTCTTGATGTAGCGTTCCTTTTATAATTATAAAGTGTCCATCTTTGTCTCTTGTTATCTTGAAATTCATTTTGTCAGGTATAAGTATGGCTATACCTGCTTTCTTGTGCATGTTATTTGTTTCGTGAACCATTTTCAATCCTTTTACTTTGAATTTACCTTTTTCTTTGCACCTTAAATGTGTTTCTTGTAGACAGCATATGGTTGGGTTTTGTTTCTTGATCCACTCTGCTACTCTGTGCTTGTTTGTTGGTAAATTAAGACCATTTTTATTTATGGTATTGATGTATGATGATTTCCTATAGTCATTTTATCTTTTGTTTTCCAGTAGCTCTATGCCCCTGATGGCTCTTTTCCTTTGGATTTCTGTCTGTTGTTTTTGTTTGGTGGTATTCCATACTTCTTTCCTCTCTGTCCTCTTTTTTAAGCTATTTGTCCTGGTTTAGGAATTTTTGTGTGTCGCTACCATTAGGTTACCATGAAGTTGCATATAAAGCATAGTTTTTTTCCCTTTGAGTGTACCTGATATTCACCTTCCTTTGCCAGTTCAGACCTTTCCCCCTTCCCCTTGTATGGTTTTATTGTCACAAGTTATCCCTGCTCCACCTGGGCCAACAGTGAGGAGCTGCATGACAGAAATCTATGCTCTGTTGGGCACCTGCTGACTCAGACACTATTCACTCTCTCTCTCTGCTTTCCACTCACACTGCTGGGTTTCCCCACCTCTCAGCTCTTTGTTCCTCCTGGCCAAAGGAAGTAAGTCTTTTGGTGATCTTACTTGTAGTGTTGTGATCTTATGTTCTTTGTTTCAGGTAGAATAACTCCCTTGAGTATTTCCTACAATGGAGTTTTTCCTGTAATAAAATCCCTCAGCTTCTGTCTGTCTGGGAATGTCTTTATTTCTCCTTCATATTTAAAGGATACTTTTGCTGGATATATTATTCATGGCTGTTAATTTCTCTTTTTCAGATATCTGAATATTTGGTCCCACTCTCTTCTGGCTTGTAGAGTTTCTGCTGAGAAATCGGATACAATTCTGATGGGTTTTCCTTTGTAGGTTACTTCCTTATTTTCCCTGGCTGCTTTTAGAATTTTCTCTTTGTCATTAATTTTTTTATAGCTTCATACCAAGTGCCTTAGAGAAGGCCTCTTTGAATTGAGGTAACTAGGTTTGCTTCCTGGATTTGAGGATCTCATTCTTTCCATAGATTTAGGAAGTTCTCATGCACTATTTGTTTTAATAGACCCATGCTCCATTCCATGCTCCCTCTCTTCCTCCTCCACAATGCCTATAATTCTGATGTTACTTTTTTTTGATAAAATCAGAGAAGTGTGGTAGAGCTCTTTCATTTTTCTTTATTCTCAGGTCTCTCTCTTCTTCCCTCTGTATCATTAATTGATTCCTATCTTTGATATCTCTAGTTCTCTTCTCTAACTGGTTGGTTCTGTTTTCTATGCTTAGCAGTTCACTCTTAATCACCTTAATTGCATGCTTCATATCCAGGATTTCTGATTAATTTTTTTTTTAAAATATATTTTATTGATTTTTTTACAGAGAGGAAGGGAGAGGGATAGAAAGCTAGAAACATCAGTGAGAGAGAAACATCGACCAGCTGCCTCCTGCACACCCCCTTACCAGGGATGTGCCCGCAACCAAGGTACATGCCCTTGACCAGAATTGAACCTGGGACCTTTCAGTCTGCAGGCTGACGCTCTATTCACTGAGCCAAACTGGTTTTGGCTGATTAATTCTTTTTTTAAAGTTGCAATTTCCTTGGATAAATGCCGCCATTCCTCTGATGTCAGTACTCTTGCTGCTTTTAAGATTCCCTCTTTGTCTTTATTTTTTGGCATTTTAATTATGATACGTCTTGGTGTAGTCCAATTTGGGTTCATTTATTTGGGGCTCTCTGTGCTTCCTGGACTTGCATGTCTATTTCCTTCACCTAGGGAAGTTTTTGCTCATAATTTCTTCAAATATGTGTTCAATCCCTTGCTCTTTTTCCTCTCCTTCTGGTACCCCCATGATGAGAATGTTCTTGTGCTTAATGTTGTCTCAGAAGTCCCTTATACTATATTCATTTTTTTAATTCTTTTTTTCTTTTTTGCTGTTCTGATTGGATGTTTTCTGCTACTTTGTCCTCCAAATCACTTTGTTCCGCTGCTTGTTCTAATCTGATGTTTATTCCCTCTATTGTAATCTTTATTTCAATTATTGTATTATTCATTTCTGACTGAGTTTATTTTTTATGGTTTCTAAATCCTTTTAATATTTCTTCTCTCTGTTGAAGTTCTCACTGAGATTATCTAGCCTTCTCCTATATTTCCTCTCTTTGTTGAAGTTCTCACTGAGATTATCTAGCCTTCTCCTGAGCACATTAAGCATCTTTACAAGCAGTATTTTGAGCTCTGCACCTGGTAGATTGCTTGTTTCCATTTTGCTCAGTTCTTGGGCTGGTGTTTTGTCCTATTCTTTCATTTGAGACCCTAGAGGCCCAGTGTACATATTCATGCACTGGTTGGGGTCCCTCAGCCTGGACTGTGCCCTCTCGCAATCCGGGACACCTTGGGGATGTTGGACTGCTGGTTTTGGCCCGATCCCCACAGGCAGTCCAACATCCCCCGAGGGATGTAGCAGTGTGCAAAGCGGCAGGCAGCTGGGGAGGAGCCCAAGCCAGGCTTGGCACTCAGCACTTCTAACTGCTCACCATTCTCTCCTAACCACTCGCCACTCACTCCTTACCGCTTACCACTTGCTCCTTACCACTTGCAGCTCACTCCTTATTTCTTGCCACACAGCGCTGCTGTGGAGACAGAAGAGGCTCCTGTCACTGCTGTTGCACTTGCCAGCCGTGAGTCCAGCTTCTGGCTGAGCAGCGCTCCCACTGTGGGAGTTCACTGACCACCAGGGGGCAGCTCCTGCATTGAGAATCTGCCCCTGGTGGTCAGTGCACATCATAGCGACCAGTCGTTCCATCGTAAATGTCACTTAGGCTCTTATATATATATAGATGTTTCTTTGTCTTCTAATTTTGGCTGCCTCCTGTTGCTTGTTTCCATGTATTAGATAGTTCTGCTACTTTTCCCAGTCCTGGTAGAGTAGCTTATGTGGCAGATCTCCTGTGAGGCCCAGTGGTACAGTCTCCACTGTATCCTGAACAGGGCGATCCAGGGATGCCCCTTGTGTGGTTTATGTGTGCCCTCTTCTTGTAGTTGTGCCTAGATTGCTGTTGAAATGCCAGTGGATGAGACTGACCCTCAGGCTGACTGGCTTTGATGGCTGGCCATAACTATAGTGGACAAGCTGTTGTGTAGGCACTGACCTCCTGGAGCAAGATTTGCTTTCACAAATCCTGGTGCCTGCTAATCCCATCTTTGGATATGTCGATTATGACACTCATTGGGCGGTGCCCTGGTGTGGTCTGAAGTTGGACAACTGTTATGTTGGTTCTGGGGCTTCTTGGGAGGGGCTCCAGAGCAGGCCAAGTTTAGCCACTGCCTTGTCTGGCCCAAAGCCACCTGGTAGGAGCTACAAAGTGATATGAGATTGTTAGCTGCCTGTGCTGGTCTTAGAGGTACCTGGGAGTGGGTGTGCTGTGAGCTGAGGTTGGCTGTCACTAGTATGAGATTTGCGGCCACTTAGCAAGAGGTACAGGGCATGCTAAGGTCAGCTGCTGCTTTGTGTGGTGTTTGTGGACCTTTGAGAGATTTTAGGAAAGTTCACAGCCTGGACCCAGGCTGGCAGCTTGTGTGGATTAGGCTCTGAAAGAGGTTCAGTCTAGTCAAGGTACCAGACAATTATCAGGGTGGGGTGAGAGTGGTGTTGCCTGGTTAAGGAGACTCAGACTCCATGTCTGCCTACACATGCAGGCTGGATGGGGATGGGGGAAGGACTCAACAAAGGAATAATGGAGCTTTCAGGCACCTTAGTCCCTGAGAGAGCTGCGCCTATAAGCCTTAGTCCTGAAGGCAGACAATTCAGTTCCACCACATATGTCCTGGTATTTTTTTTTTTTTTTTTTTTGGCTGAGAACATTTTTATTTTTATTTTTATTTTATTTTATTTATTTATTTATTTTTTTTATTTATTTATTTATTTTAATTTCTTTATTGATTAAGGTGTCACATATTTGTCCTCATCCCCCCATTCCCATCCCACCCCTCTCCCCACGCATGCCCCAATCCCCTGTTGAACTTAACCGTTGGATAGGCTTATATGCATGCATACAGGTCCTTTGGTTGAACTCTCCCCCTCCCCCCACCCTCCCCCTACCCTCCCCTATCCTCCCTCTGAGGCCCGATAGTCCGATCGATGCCTCCTTGATTCTGGTTCTGTTCTTGTTCCTCAGTCTATGTTGTTCATCATTTCCTCTAGATGAATGAGATCAAATGTCACTAGATATATACTAATAAGAACTGAATGTGAGACGAGCAATAATATTTATGCTGACAGGCAAATGAATCAATCTGTAGCGAGCTTCCTCCTGGACCAACAGTTCTTTTGAGACCCAATTTCGATGTCCAGTAGTTCCTTATGTGTACATGTCAGCACTGACCCCTCAGCTCTGGATGGTGGACAAATGGTGGTAATGGAGGTCCGACTCCCTCTGGTTTGGTCTCGGCCGAACCCAGGGGCACGGCGTCACCCGGACTAAGGGGCACGTGGCCTCACCCATACCCAAGGGGCGCGTGGTCTCACCCGGGCCTGGGACCCAGCCTCACCCGGATGGATCCAGGGGCGCACGGCCTCACCCGGACCCAGGATCTGGCTTCACCCGTACCCAGGGACGCTTGGCCTCTCCCAGACCCAGGGGCACGTGGCCTCACCCGGGCTTAGTTGCACAAGGCCTCACCCGGATCCAGGGACACATGGTCTCACCCAGACCCAGGAACGTTTGGCCACTCCCAGACCCAGGGCCACTTGGGCTCACCCGGGCCTAGGTGCACGAGGCCTCATCCGGATCCAGGGACGCATGGTCTCACCCGGACCCAGGGACGCTTGGCCTCTCCCAGACCCAGGGCCACTTGGGCTCACCCGGGCCTAGGTGCACGAGGCCTCACCCGGATCCTGGGACACATGGTCTCACCCGGACCCAGGGACGCTTGGCCTCTCCCAGACCCAGGGCCACTTGGGCTCACCCGGGCCTAGGTGCACGAGGCCTCACCCGGATCCAGGGACACATGGTCTCACCCGGACCCAGGGACGCTTGGCCTCTCCCAGACCCAGGGCCACTTGGGCTC
The DNA here is from genome assembly GCF_027574615.1 of Eptesicus fuscus. NCBI lineage: Eukaryota > Metazoa > Chordata > Mammalia > Chiroptera > Vespertilionidae > Eptesicus > Eptesicus fuscus. The sequence goes on from NC_072486.1 coordinate 74,975,795, forward strand.
ACCCGGGCCTAGGTGCACGAGGCCTCACCCGGATCCAGGGACACATGGTCTCACCCGGACCCAGGGACGCTTGGCCTCTCCCCGACCCAGGGCCACTTGGGCTCACCCGGGCCTAGGTGCACGAGGCCTCACCCGGATCCAGGGACACATGGTCTCACCCGGACCCAGGGACGCTTGGCCTCTCCCAGACCCAGGGCCACTTGGGCTCACCCGGGCCTAGGTGCACGAGGCCTCACCCGGATCCAGGGACACATGGTCTCACCCGGACCCAGGGACGCTTGGCCTCTCCCAGACCCAGGGCCACTTGGGCTCACCCGGGCCTAGGTGCACGAGGCCTCACCCGGATCCAGGGACACATGGTCTCACCCGGACCCAGGGACGCTTGGCCTCTCCCAGACCCAGGGCCACTTGGGCTCACCCGGGCCTAGGTGCACGAAGCCTCACCCGGAACCAGGGACACATGGTCTCACCCTGACCCAGGGATGCTTGGCCTCTCCCAGACCCAGGGCCACTTGGGCTCACCCGGGCCTAGGTGCACGAGGCCTCACCCGGATCCTGGGACACATGGTCTCACCCGGACCCAGGGATGCTTGGCCTCTCCCAGACCCAGGGCCACTTGGGCTCACCCGGGCCTAGGTGCACGAGGCCTCACCCGGATCCAGGGACACATGGTCTCACCCGGACCCAGGGACGCTTGGCCTCTCCCCAACCCAGGGCCACTTGGGCTCACCCGGGCCTAGGTGCACGAGGCCTCACCCGGATCCAGGGACACATGGTCTCACCCGGACCCAGGGACGCTTGGCCTCTCCCCGACCCAGGGCCACTTGGGCTCACCCGGGCCTAGGTGCACGAGGCCTCACCCGGATCCAGGGACACATGGTCTCACCCGGACCCAGGGACACTTGGCCTCTCCCAGACCCAGGGCCACTTGGGCTCACCCGGGCCTAGGTGCACGAGGCCTCACCCGGATCCAGGGACACATGGTCTCACCCGGACCCAGGGATGCTTTGTCTCTCCCAGACCCAGGGCCACTTGGGCTCACCCGGGCCTAGGTGCACGAGGCCTCACCCGGATCCAGGGACACATGGTCTCACCCGGACCCAGGGACGCTTGGCCTCTCCCAGACCCAGGGCCACTTGGGCTCACCCGGGCCTAGGTGCACGAGGCCTCACCCGGATCCAGGGACACATGGTCTCACCCGGACCCAGGGACGCTTGGCCTCTCCCAGACCCAGGGCCACTTGGGCTCACCCGGGCCTAGGTGCACGAGGCCTCACCCGGATCCAGGGACACATGGTCTCACCCGGACCCAGGGACGCTTGGCCTCTCCCCGACCCAGGGCCACTTGGGCTCACCCGGGCCTAGGTGCACTAGGCCTCACCCAGATCCTGGGACACATGGTCTCACCCGGACCCAGGGACGCTTGGCCTCTCCCAGACCCAGGGCCACTTGGGCTCACCCGGGCCTAGGTGCACGAGGCCTCACCCGGATCCAGGGACACATGGTCTCACCCTGACCCAGGGATGCTTGGCCTCTCCCAGACCCAGGGCCACTTGGGCTCACCCGGGCCTAGGTGCACGAGGCCTCACCCGGATCCAGGGACACATGGTCTCACCCGGACCCAGGGACGCTTGGCCTCTCCCCGACCCAGGGCCACTTGGGCTCACCCGGGCCTAGGTGCACTAGGCCTCACCCAGATCCTGGGACACATGGTCTCACCCGGACCCAGGGACGCTTGGCCTCTCCCAGACCCAGGGCCACTTGGGCTCACCCGGGCCTAGGTGCACGAGGCCTCATCCGGATCCAGGGACGCATGGTCTCACTCGGACCCAGGGACGCTTGGCCTCTCCCAGACCCAGGGCCACTTGGGCTCACCCGGACCTAGATGCATGAGGCCTCACCCGAATCCAGGGACACATGGTATCACCCGGACCCAGGGACGCTTGGCCTCTCCCAGACCCAGGGCCACTTGGGCTCACCCGGGCCTAGGTGCCCAAGGCCTCACCCGGATCCAGGGACACATGGTCTCATCCGGACCCAGGGACGCTTGGCCTCTCCCAGACCCAGGGCCACTTGGGCTCACCCGGGCCTAGGTGCACGAGGCCTCATCCGGATCCAGGGACGCATGGTCTCGCCCGGACCCAGGGACGCTTGGCCTCTCCCAGACCCAGGGGCACGTGGCCTCACCCGGGCCTAGGTGCCCGAGGCCTCACCCGGATCCAGGGACACATGGTCTTACCCGGATCCAGGGACGCTTGGCCTCTCCCAGTCCCAGGGCCACTTGGGCTCACCCGGGCCTAGGTGCACGCGGCCTCACCCGGATTCAGGGACACATGGTCTCGCCTGGACCCAGGGGTGTGTGGGCTCTCCCACACCCAGGGGCGCTTGGCCTCACCCGGGCACGGGATCCAGCGTCATCCGGGTCCAGGGGCACTTGGCCTCACCCGGACCCGGAGTCCGGCCTCACCTGGACCCAGGGGCATGTGGCCTCACCTAGACCCAGGGACGTGAGGCCTCACTTATACCCAGAGGCGTGTGACCACACCCGAGCCCAGAGGCGCGCAACCCCGCCCGCACCCGGGTCTCAGCGGGGCCCCGTCTTCCCGATCCCAATTCCTGCCGGTCAATCCCCCCTCAGCAATTCCCCTGGCCATCCTTCCGGAGCTCCAGTATGGCTGCTGCAGAACTCGTCGGGCGGCGGCTCGGCGAAGCTCCGGTGCACCCGGTGCATGGCGGTGGGCCAGTCTGGAGTCGCTGTGTCGGCCCTTGGGTCTGCATCGGTGGCCGGTCGCCGAGCATGCGCACCTGGCCGCTTCCGGGGCGTTGAGATTCTTGACGGACTCAGAGGTCAGCAAGCGCGGAGTCTCCCACCCCATGTCTCATAGGGGCTCGTCTGTCTGTGCTTGGCTGCCAGTGGAGCCATCCCCTCAGCCGGAGACCGCCGGGGGAACTGCGCTGAGCACGTTCCAGGCCGCTGTTGTATCGCCTGAGCCATAGTTCTTTTGTGTCGCCTGAGCTGTAGTTCTTAAAGTGTGGTCTTTGGGTCACCGGCATCAGCATCATCCCACATCCCCCTCTTTTATTCTAGTTGTAGAGCATCTACTCAGCCAGCCCTATGGTGGTCTTGGATGGTGTCTGCTCTGCTCTCTTGTCGTAGTCTCAAAGTTGTTGTGGTAGGCAACAATCAGGCTTCCGCCCTATGCCTCCATCTTGGTCCTCCTTTGTATAGTTAAGTCTTGATTGTTGTTGGTGTCACTGGGGGGGCTCTCTTTGTCTATAAAGGAAGAGTTGCTGTGCAGGAGACACGTTTATGGGCCGGGTCTTGGTGCAGCAAAGCTTTGGCGCTCACTGAATATTCCCGTTGAATGTGTCCCTTATGCACGTGGTTGAAATCTGGTGTCATCTCCCACAGACCACTAGATGCCCTCGTTTCTGGGTCTCCAATGGGGTGTAGATCAGCTACTGCCTTAGGCACTCAGCAAGGATTACAGCAAAAACTGTAGTTTCTTCCTCCTGTCTGAGTGGCCCTGGAGCAGTCCGACTAGAACAGCAGATCATCTGGTCCGCTGCCAGAGGGCAGTCCACCCACATGCATAAGCCATTGCTTGGGGCGCAGGTGTGCCTGCAAGACTTGCGGGGCAGGTCTTCAAGACGTGCGGGGCGGGTCCTAGGGGGGGGCGGGGTCTCAGGGCGCCAACAGGCCATGGTGCGGCGAGCCTCGATGGCTGTGAGTCTGGTCCTTCTGCCTTCCATGTATCTAAGTCCCCTCGTTCCGCACTCCAGCGCAGCAAACACTGATTGCTGGGCGCACCTCTGCAAGAGTCCCGCCTCTCCCCGCAGGCATCTGGGTTTCCCGGGGTTCGCCAGAAGATGGGTTTCAGGGTGATGGAGAGCTAATCTCCCTTAGGTTTGGAACAAAAGCCCCTTTCCCCCGCCACCAGCCAGACCCACGCACCTCCACACCTCATCCCCTCCGATTTCGCTGGGTGCGAGGCAACAGAACAGCCTTTAACCTCCGCCGCCATCTTTTTCAAACTTCTCAATTTGTACTTCTTAATCCCTTCATTTCAGTCAACTTTACTGAAGTCTAGCGCCGCCGGGAGGTGCACGGAAAGGGCGCCCGGGCCTCCGTCCGGTGCGCGGTGCGCGCGTCCCGCGAAACCAGGCGCGCGAGGGCCGCGCGGCTGGGACGGGCGCTGGGCGGCCGCCGAGCTCCAGGCACTGCCATCGCCGTGTTCCGGACGTCGCCGCCGCGGCGTCCCCCCAATTTATACTTCTTAATCCCTTGAATTCAGTCAACTCTACTGAAATCTAGCGCCGCCGGGAGGTGCACGGAGAGGGCGCCCGGGCCTCCGTCCGGTGTGCGGGGCGCGCGGCCCGCGGCACCAGGCGCGCGGGGGCTGCGCGGCGGGGACGGGTGCTGGGAGGCCGCCGGGCTCCGGGCGCCGCCGCTGCGGCAGCGTCCCCAGCGTCCCGGGCCGGGCAGCCTGCGGGGGCAGCGGAGTTGCGAAAGTGAGTGAGTTTCCCAGGGTTTCGCCCGGAATGGGGTTCAGTGCAATCGGAGCCGGTGCTCAGCGCACTCCGGAGCCTTTATCTCCTTCCTGCCAGTGAACTCCGGCCAGGTCATCAGCCGCCCCCTCCTCTCCGGTTCCATCCTCCCCGCAGGCGCGTGTGCTCGTGTCTCCGCCCGTTTCTCCATACCTCAGGCTTTTACGGCTTCCCCGACTGTCCCCGTGGCCTTCTCCTTCCCTCCAGCTGTGGGCATTTCAGTCCGCCAGCTCTCCTGTGGTTCTGGACGATGTCCGTTCTGACCTCTAGTTGTATTTTTGAAATTGTTGTGCCCGGCTGCAGGTTAGGTGTTTAACCTATGCCGCCATCTTGGTTTCCTCCGTCCTGGTATTTTTTGAGCAGTTGTCCCTTGGCTGGATCTTAGGGTGTTTTGAATGAGTGAGACTGTGCTTGGGTGCTTTAAGAGAAGACCTGTGTCTCTGGCAGTTCTCAGTCTCACCCAGACTGAGTCACTGCTGTTGTTGGGAGTCCTCTGCCCAGCACTGGAGCTCTGGGCTGGTGAGCCCAGTGTGGGGCTGGACTCCCTCACTCCTAACGGAAAACCCATGATATTCCTCCCAATTCTCAACCACCACACCTGGGTGTGGGAACAGCTCATTCCATGTCTCTTACCTATCTCAATGTGGCTTCTTCTACATATTGTTATAGTAGTTCTGATCAGCTAGTCATCTGGTGGTTCTCAAGGGTTGTTGTCCTATAATTTAGTTGTAATTTTGATATGATCACGGGAAGAGGCAAGCACACATTTACCTACCCTGCCATTGTGACTAGGAGTCCTAAAATAGCCTTTAAATTAAATCTTTAAACACATAACAATAAATATTTTTGCAATTATATATTTAGACTAAATTCTTGAAGTAGGATTGGTTTTTAAATGGTGGGGAACACATTTTTCTCCTACAAATCCACAGAGCAATGCCGACTTCCCCAAACCTTCCCCTTCCTTAATATCAAGTCAGATCAAACAATGTTTTTTTTTTTTTGTCAAACTGATAGATTTTTAAAAATGTCATTTCAGTACTATACTTATTTGATTTTTTAAATCATTACCTTTTATTAATTAAAAAGCATGCTTTTTATATGTTTACTGTATTGCCCATTTGAATTTTTTTATATTGGTGAGTTACCTGTTCATGATCACTTTCTAATGGGTGCTAGTCTTTTACTAAATGATTTATAGAAATTATTTTCTTTACCCTCTGATTTACAAATATCTTCACAGACTTTTATTCCTCATTTTACTTATTTAAAGTGTTTTGTTCTATGAAGATATTCCTTATTTTTTATTTAGTCTAATATGTTCATACATTATCTACAGCTTCTTGGTTATATCATGCTTAAGTGCACCAAACTTATTTTTTTAATCACCAAGCTTATTCCAAACCTTTAATAATTTAATTTTTATGCTCAAATTTTTGAACCAACTAGAATTCATTTTGAGTAAGGAGTGAAATAAAGCTCCCATTTCATTTTTTTCCAAATGGCTAGCCAGTTGTCCCAGTACCCTTTATTGAATAATACATCTTTTCTACAATGTTTTGAAAGGCCATCTCTATCATATCTTAAATTTGTACTTTTTTCTCTATCTCTGACTTCTCAGAATAGGGAGTTATAGGTGAAAGATAAGCAAGTGAGGAATGAAAAAAAATAAAAAAAACACAGTGATTAAAGCAGATCAGGGGGAAAATAATGTTTACAGGATACTAAAAACTGAACATAATATTTCTCTACTTCCTCATGGTTACAAGAGAATATTCTGTCTTTGTTGGCTAGGCCATAGAAAATCAGAGCTATCATTATCCTATCCATGACACTTGAACTCTTTTACTGCAAATAGCATAGGATAAAGAGATGAGCATCTGTCACCATTTTTTCTTGGTTTGTTAGTAATTTTTGGCATTGGGAGAATAATGTGCCTTTAACAGATCATAGATTATAGATAAACAATGCATCCCACAGTACTCTGTTGCTAGTGTATACAACACCTCACCACCACTACCACCACTCATATTCTGAGTATTTTTATTCCTGTTTTCATGAAAAGGATCTATTTTCAATTCTAGGAAGAAAGAATAAATTTTCTGCAGTGGGTGTGATGAAAAGTAAAAGTAGAGGGAGATGCAAAGGCATTACCCATCTCCAAGGACATATGGGCAAATTTTTACCTTCCTTGAGAAAAAGTTTCAGATTCAGAAGCAAATGGGGCTACCCAAGAGGGCCCACTAAGAGTCTTAGAGTAAGGACTGCTGCTTCTGGGCTCCCCTGGTTCTGACTGTCCTAAGCTCTGCACAGTCAGTTTCTCACTGGAGTTGAAATGACTAGAAACCTGAGGAGCATAAGCTGACCGCTTTCTTGGCAGAACTATTCATTTCTTAAAGCACTAGCAAGTCTTCTCCACGAGTATATTTTTGGCAGCATTTGTAGAAAAGGGAGAAATGGAGTGGGAGAAAATTAAGACAAAGGAAAGTCAATACCTATAACTGAACTTTGTCTTTTGCTCACATTTGATACACCTGTTTGTAGGACCCTGGGGACAGGCTAGGGCAGGGGCTAAGGGCCTATTACTCCTTGTGTGGGGACTCTCAAGTAAATAGATATTGGAGTCACAAATATTTGGAAAATGAGTTAATTGAACTAACCAATGAATAGTTACTACTATAAAAAATAATCCCTTTCAAGACTCTAAGTGATTTGTCTCATTTGGGCTGAATATTAAAATGTTTCCAATTTAGCACAAAGTACAAGAAAAAATAGTTTTTGAAATTTAAAAATTAGAAATTGTTAGAGAATAATTGGCTACTTTAAAATAATTATTTTTTTATCATGTTTTCAACCTCCACTACTGGGGTTTAATCACTTTCTAATATCAATGTCTCTGAAAGCAAATTTTCTAGTAACATAGAACAGAAAGCTCACAGGTGGAACTCTCCAGCTCATAGGTCCTGGGTGAAGTTCAGGGCAAATAGGACATGCACGTGTTAGGAACCCAGAGTCAATATTGTTTTATAGAACCAGGAAGAAACTTGGGTGGGGGGTCGGGGAGAGAATGGGCTAACATCCATTTCTAACTTTTGTCTTAGAATTCTTGATGAATTAGTATCTAAATTAATTCTCATAAAGGAGGGAAAATGATGAGGTAATCACCCCAGTTTGACTAATGGAGAAAGTTCCCTGGTAAACAGCTACACTACTTTGTTGATTCTGTCACAATGTGGAGAGATAAAATTCAAGGTTCCTTTCCCACAGAAGAAAATACAACTTAAACAGCTCTTGAGAATGCATTATCCTGGCATAACTAGAAGATTTTATGCAATTTGAAGTTATTTACTATTAAAATGCTAAAGAAAATATTCTTAATATTTATCAGAATATTTATAACAGAATGAGGAACTTAATAACATGTTTCTGAACTTTTAACTGTTTTCCAAAACACCCTGAGTTAAATATCACTACATTAATTGACATATAGGACAAACTGTAATGTTAAAGTATTTGAACAAATGCCCCCAAAAGAGAGTGGGCATTGACTTAAATCAGATAAATGCTGCATTGTGTCAGGAATGAATGGTCTAGGCACAATTAGCGAGAATTATATGAATTTGTGTGAATTACTTCCAGCACAAATGGTAAATAGAGGAACGGAGGCAATATAGCTCAGAAAGCATGTTGGTACATTTTTCCCAGCACAATGGTTTGATGCAATCACGAGTGAATTTTGATACTACAAATAAAATGTCTTAGTGATTTGTAAAGATTTTAAGAAAAAAAGCTGAAAAACTACATATGTGATCGCCTTTAATGGGAGTAGTTGTTGGCTTAACCGGCTTCAAGAATTTTCACCACCTAGCTCTCTACCACTTTAAGCTACTGGCAAAGGTACAATGGAGGTGATGAAGCTTTAAGCCTTCTTCCCTGTACTAAAACAATGGGATTACGAAGAAGCCCACACCCTGAATCATAGCTTAATGCAAATAGTCTCTCTTCAAAGCAAATGTGATGGACACAGACAATAATGTGGTGTAGGCCAAAAGATGGGAAGGCAAGGGTAGGTGGAAGTGGACAGAGGGAGGGAATGGGGGAAGTCTGCAATAATTTCAACATTCAAATTTTTTAATAATAAAAAAAAAGCAAACATCCTCTAAGAGACATATTTCCTGGAGGAGAAAGCACAAGCTCAACATTTTGAGTGCAAAGACCTGACTGACTATGATGCTTGGTACAAATGCTAAGAGAGATTTCATTATGCCAATTTTTATTAAGATTATTTCATTTTGTTTATGCTATTAGTGTTCTGGTTATAAAGTATATGAATTGATATTTGCCCTCACCCTAGTTTTCCCACAATCCTCTTCATCTTGAGGGTGAGATTTTGTAGATCTCAAGGTTTTACAGAACACATGACATCTAAACTTCCACTTCAAATAGCTGTTCATTGTTTCTTCCTTTTAAATTAAATCCATTGGGATGACATTGGTTGATACAATTCTATGCAAATCTATGGTCCATCATCTGTATATTGCATTGTGAGCCCACCACCCAAAGTCAAATATTTTTCAGTCACGATATATTTGACTCTTTACCCTTTGGTACCTCCCCACACCACTTCCCCCTAGTAACCACCATACTGTTCTCTGTGTCTAGGAGTTTTCATTTCTTTTTCTTGTTTGTTCATTTGTTGCTTTCAGTTTTATATTTCACACATATGTGACAACCGAAGTGTCCCTCAATAGCCGATTGGCTAAGAAAGATATGGTGCATATATAAAATGGAATACTACTCAGCCATAAGAAAAGATTAAATGCTGCCATTTGTGACAAGATGATTGGAACTTGAGAATATCATGCTAAGTGAAATCAGTCAGACAGAAAAAGTCAAGAACCTTATGATTTCACGTGTATGTTCACTGTCTCTTAAAGTGAGTTAACCCCAGGGCTGTCCACATTTGGGCTGTGAAACTTCCCGCACCAGGAAGCAGAGGTTTATTTTTCTTCATAATAGGCCATCTGGTTGCCAGCGGTGCAGGGGCGGAGCTGTGTTTCCAGGGGATGGGGGCACCTTTTGCTAACATGCCCAGAGCTGCAGTATGAGGTTCGGAGCAGCTTTGGTTGTAATAGTTGTTTAAATGTTTTGTGTGTCTCAGAAATTAATTCTCCCACATTTTTATTTTTGGGGGAATGAAGTAAATAGAAATAGTGGGAATAAATCTACATGCTTAGCAGATCCCACTGCTGGGGATAAGAGCGTATCCCAAAAATGCTGAATCTTAGCAGGCTCTGTGTGCTCCGGCACCATCCGGCAGCCCTCATGATAAAAATGCTACATTGCCTCCGTCATGATATTCCACTCACTTTTCCTTCTCATTTCTGCTCCAAGAATGTAACCAAGAATGATGGGCAATTTCACATGTGTAGTATACTGACAAACATCCTCTGGTAAAATGCAAAACTCAGTTTACATCCAGTATATTGTCACAGAAGTATGTTGCTTAGTATATACACTGCCCACAGAATTTTAATTTTGGAGAGACAACAAAAAATGATTTTTTAAAAGGCAACAACAAAACCAAAAATGGCTCTCTTTTTAATTTCCATCAGAGATGTTGAACTAAGCCAAGATGAGGATGGGCATGGATGTTCCGATATGTGTTTTGGAGAGGTGGCCGTCCACTTCTATGATAAGGTTGATGTCTGCTCCCACACATACATGTACTAGTAGAATTAGCATAGACGGTACTGGTTGACTTTCTTTTTAAGCCCATTCTTCCCCTGTTAAGTTTTCACATCGCTTATAGAGTTGCTAGAATCGCCATCAACAGACTCTCTTAAACTCTAGGTCATTTACAGAGAATCAGCATAAGATAATTCATTCTTTATAAATAATAGCAAAGTTGTTTCTAAATTTTATTTTCCTATTGCTCTTCTTCTGAGCCGTGTCTGCAGCTTTGATAGAAATAATTTAAAATATACTGAGGATGTCTGTAAGTTAAAAAGATAATATAAAAAGGGTTATTGAATCAGAATATTAGCTGTTAGCCTTTCTGTTTGCTTATCATACAATGAGAGCTGCTATTTGCGTTTTATCCTACAAAGGACAGGCCCACTTGCTGTCTCCAAACAGTTAAAAGAATTAGATGAGAAATTATTCCAAATGAACTGCTACACAGTTTGATTAGCCTCGCTGAGGAATATAGTTTCTGAGAAAAGAGTCATCAACAAGCTGAGGTAAAATGTATTCTTGCTAAGTAATAAATTGAAGCCCTAAACGCTGCATGCAGCAGCATATACATGTATATGTATGTGAACTTATTAGCAATACAACAAGTAATTTAATTGGCTGACTATTTAAGATGGTTATTTTAAAGCTGTTACATTTAACATCCAAACATGGTAAAGAGGCTCTGTTTAAATAGGTCACAAATGATATATAAAGGAGAACAGATTTTTACTGGACTGATCACAATATTACTTGTTATGATTTTTACACTTCAAAAAGTTCTCAGATATAGTGTCACTTTATTCTTATCACAGACAGGTAGAACAATGCATATTCAAATGTAATTTTTACACCAAAAATTGACCTAATGAAAGCATCTATTTTATAATAAAATAAGAGTAACATAAAAATTTATATATATTTGTATATATATATATATATATAAATATATTTATATATACACACATATATATATTTATATATACACACATATATATATTTACACATATATATGTGTATATATAGTGTTTGTGGCTATGTATAAAAGGTATTTGCAATAAAAAAGCATAAAGCAAATATTTTTTTCTACTTTGTAATGGAGTAAAAGTAGCCCAGTGTGAGAAATTTTTTAAAAATCACTCACAAGGACAACAATCCAAGGTTTCAAGCAGACTGAGTGTATTTCCAAACTCTAGGGCAGTCTAGCACCAAATGTTTAGTTTCCATCCAAATTGTTGATTACTTGTTGAGGTATGTATGGTGTGTGTGTGTGTGTGTGTGTGTGTGTGTCTGTGTGTAAAACAATCTGGAGATTCTTTTTGCAAATATGCCAAGAAAAATATTTTGAAATGAAGTGGAAAATAAAGGTGTTCACATGCTTTTGCATTTTTATCTATGAGACCATAAAGGGGTTTTCAAACTGATGTTTCCACAGTGCTATGAGAGGTTAAAAACATGTTTTGAGCCAGTCTGTGGCTATTTTATTTCCAATTTCAAACTATTATCTTACAATCCTTTTAAAAGTGTGAGAGTAGCTATACTATGATTCATGTTTTATTGAATTTTCATAAGGAATGAGAATTTAAAACAGAAAGGTAGGTAATGTGAAGAGATAAAACATCCCCATTGGACAGCAGAGGTGTCCACAGGCATGGGTCTATGAATACAACTCAAATGCAGAGCATCCTTCCCCAGCCCTGTCTTTAGATGGTATGTGGACAAAGAAAAGGTAAGCTAATACACTAGAGGCAGGTAGCACTTGATAGTATAAATGATTGACACCATGGATTGCTAAGTATCATGGATGCTTGTCTCAGTCCTTTACTTATTAAAAATAAATACGTAAAGTTAGCAAAACAATAAAACAACAGATGTGCAGGTCCATATTTAAAACCAGTCTTCCTTCTTCCCTTGTCTTTCCTCTCTCCTTTTCTCTGCCTGACTCCAAGCACACCTTTCCAGCTCATTACTGCAAATCATTTGAATTCCAACACACAGTGTCACCTGCTCTGTAATCTGATTACTTTATGGAGGAATTAGTATGTATATTTAATGTAGAAGGGTTTTAATCTTGATGAAAATAATCCTAAGGAACTGTGATAGGGCTGCTCATATGTCTGGCAGATATGCCAGTACATGCTAATAAATGACAGCTGATTTATGTATCTGGATTCTTTTATTTATAAAAATAGCAAGTGGACTGATTTTTGATATTAATAATACAAGTGAATCCACTTTGATTAGACTTCTGTGGAGAGCTGTGCATATCCGGCATTACAATTAAATCTTGTGATGTGGAATGGGAATGACATGCTAATGAAGCAAGCCAGTGAGCCTGAACCAAGAGTGTCCAACATCATTATAGGATATCTTAGATGAAGAGTAATTATAAGAGGAACACTAAAATGTCATTAAAAATCTTCACTAAGAGATTTAACCTACTATTTTGTACTATGCTGGATTTTTTTTTTTTTTAGCAACATAACTGAACATAAAGTTCCCTTTCAGAATTTACAGAAAAAAAAGGGTTTTAAATAGGTCTGGATTTAAGAAAAGATACAATCTAGTATCCTAATTTAATTTGCTACATCAAAATTCAATGGTGGTAGTAATTGAAATCTCTTTTTAATAATTTTAGATGAATTAGCAATTAGGGCTTGATCCGATTTCCATGAAATTTATTAAAATTGAGGGTTAAAGCTCTTGAAAATTTTTAATTCTTTTCACTCCATTAGCACAATACATCCAGTTTAAATGACTCTGTCAGCATGGTACATTCCTTGTTTATTTATGAGAATTTGTTTCAAGGAAGTTCAAAAGAGGTAACGTAATGCATATTCATAAGGTATAGCTTATAATATATGATTCAAGAAAGCTCTCAAAGCTTAAAATCCCTTCCTTCTTTTTGAAAAAAAAAAAAAAAAAAAGCACTACCCTCACCTTCACAACCTCATTTGCTTTGGAGCAATTCTGACTCAGGCGCTCCCCAGGTGTGAGGTGATTGTGTCACTGGCCTTTGTGTGAAGAAGTCTTCTTCATGACAAGTTGCGATTGGTCACTGTTAGAACGGGACCTGGGGAAAGATGAAACAGTGCCAACTCTCAAGTACATGATATGCGAACTCTGAACCCTGACTTCAACCTCATAGAACCAGGAGCCTGAATAGAAGAAAATGCAACCAAAATCGTACTGCCTAACACATTGCCTTGGTGCCAGCAGGAAAAACACAGTGCTTCTCAGAGGCAAAAACAAGTAAATTACGCACACGCTGCGAGACCAAAAGAAATATGCCAAGGATTTGTTCTCCTTCTTCGGGGTCTTTGTGAAGAAATGCAATTATACTTAACAAAAAACACCATAGAACTGGTTGGCATCACTCTGAGACAAAAATGTGTTTCTGTTCCAAATAGGTAGCATTTTCCGAATGTTTGTATGTATTATGTGTAATTTGTTCAGTGTATCATTCTGGAAAAACACACACACAGGAACTGGCTGGGTAATTATGAAAAGGGTAAATAGTATTTTCTGACTGTGAGCTCCCATTTCTAAAGTTGTAGCAGAAAACTCTTACAATTTACCTGTTTGAGAAAACATTACCAAGACAGGCTTTGCCTATTTGCCATCATCAATTTGATTTTTACAAATGATGTATCCTCGTGGCTTAATGAAACAAACCTCCTGAAGAAACCTATGTGGAAAATGAATGTCATTCAAGGAGACTGGGGGTTTTACACAGGAAAAACCCTGGGGTTTTTCTATTAGTTCAATTTTATTCAATAAGTCTTCATTCTTTATCTGCACAGGTTAGTGTAGAAGATGGGCATGTGGTGATTCTTCACTATAGTATGTTAAGGGCCAAGAGTGGTGTGCCCGGGTGCTATGGGGACATCAGTAGTAGACCTTTGAATAATAAGGCATGCTGGAGGATGAAGGATGTGCTAGAGGTGGCCAACATAGGAGGTGACAGAGCAAGTTGAATATTGCGCTGCAGGCAGAGGAAAAAAATATGACCAATGATTCATGGCCCTGAATGTGAATGGTGTGTACTGTAGAGATATTGGGGATGGCAATTGGCAGGGATGGTTACTAAAAGAGTAAGTACTCCATGACCTTACTATCACACAGGGCAACAGATAAAGAAAAAAGTAGCTGTAAATGGAAATCTCAGAGGGCCTTTTATGTATCATGTTAAGCAAATCAGACTTTATTGTAAAATTGACGAGCAGCCAATGAAGGGTTTTAAGCCCCAGAAAAATATGTGGTCAACCGTACCTTATAGGCCAATCACTCACTTTCCTGCCTCCACCTTTGCTTGAAGAGTTATGCCTCTTGAATGCCCTTTCTCAGATTCAACAGATTCAGTTTCTGACTCCACTGGAAGTTCATCAGTGTTTCTATCAATAATACTGAAATGGCATTTTGAGAAGTATTAAGCTATCACAGGTTCGGATGATGGCGGTTCTGTTCATCCTGCAACACTGTTCTCGCTTCTTTTTATACTTACCCTTCACAACTATTCTAAGCATTTTAATTTTCTAAAAAGCAAAACAAACCTAAATAAGATAGTGAATTTGGACCCAGCTGAAGCCTTGTTCCTAAAGCCAATTCTACAGATGAGCTGTGGCTTCATACCTTTCAGGTACGGAAACATTTCTACCCAAAAACCGCTCCAGGAGGAAGGAACACAAGAGATTTTGCATAGAAATGGCTGTAAAGTTGCAGAGAAGAATTGCTAATGCCCCTTTAGAGGGCCATCATTTTATTTTTGCAAGACTACCTCTGAACATTGGTCAGTTTGGGAATTTGAGTAGGAAGGCAGACAGGAGTGAACAGAAAACAAAAACAAAAAAGAAGAGAATAAAGTCAACACTGAGAAAGATAGAAGTCAAAAGGGCAATATCTTCAACCAATTGCTGTCTTGCCAGTGGTCTTCGAAAGTCATTTCTGAGATCAGTAAATGCTTAGGCTTTTTGCTATGAAACATTTTCTACATTCCCCCAATTTTCATTTTACTCATGTTTAGCAAGATAAGAAACATAAGAAAATCTATTGCACTTAATCTAAAAGAGAAACCGTTCCTAGAGTGACCTCTTGAGTACAATTTGAACCCTTTTCTTTATATATATATATTTTTCTTTTTTTAATTGACTTTTTACAGAGAGGAAGGGAGAGGGATAGAGAGTTAGAAACATCGATGAGAGAGAAACATCGATCAGCTGCCTCCTGCACGCACCCTACTGGGAATCAAGCCTGCAACCAAGGTACATGCCCTCGACCGGAATAGAACCTGTGACCTTTCAGTCCACAGCCCGATGCTCTATCCACTGAGCCAAACCAGTCAGGGCTCAAACACTTTTCTGACACGGGAAGGCTTTCATCAATTTTGTTTAATTTTTTCACCTGGCCTGCTTGTCCGGAGGTGCCAAGGTAAAAGGGAGAAAGAAAGAGAGATAGAAACATCAATGATGAGAGAGACTCTTGATTGGCTGCCTCCTGCATGCCCCCTACTGGGGATAGAACCCACAACCCGGGCATGTGCCCTTGACAGGAATCTAACCTGGGACCCCTTCAGTCCATAGGCTGACGAGCTATCCACTGAGCCAAACCAGCTAGGGCTCAAGCACTTTCTTGATAGTTGGGGAGAGAGGTGGAAGGGAAAGAAAGTAGGGATAGGTTTGGGAATATCATCCAACTACTAAAAATCAAGAACAGATGGAGGTAGAAGAGGAATTTTAAAATGCACAAGAAGAGGAGACCATCACCAATGACAAAAGAGCTGGAGTAGGTAGAAAGAGCCCTTCCACCAATAACTCTAGATAAGATAGCAATCTTTCCCCATCACCCACCTTCTACATTCTCCTCCCTTCTTCTACGTCAATGAACTTTTGCCTCATGCTGAGTCCAATCATATTTATTTCTTGAGAATTTGAACTAAGAAATTGTAGTCAGAGAATAATTGATATGGGAACAGAAGATCCAAGAGAGAAATTTTAAGTTTAAGATACACACTGAGTGGCCAGATTATTATGATCTCTGAATGCATAATAATCTGGCCACTCAGTGTATATCTTACCTTATAATAGACAAATATGCAAATTGACAGTACCTTCGCTACGCCCAAGCCACGCCCACCAACCAAGCCACGCCCACCAACCACACCCACCAGGAAACCGTTGCAGGGACGTTGGGGTGTGGTGGAGCCCAAGGCTGGGAAAGCCTCAGGCGGAGGCTTTCCCGGCCTTGGGCACCAGTGGGGAGCCTGCACGGATTGCAGGAAACCACTGGGGGTCGGCTCCTGCGATCCTTAGCAGGGATGCTGGGTGCGGCCGAGCCCAAGGCCACCGCCCGGGGCCAAGCCCCGACCCTGAAAGAAGGCAGAAGGCGGTGGCCACAGCCAAGGCCTGGGTCCCCGGTGCCGGCAGAAAACTGGTGCAGGCAGCCAGGTGAATGAAGGTCTATTGCACGAATCTTTGTGCAAACGGGCTACTAGTCCTATATAATAAAAGGCTAATATGCAAATCGACCAGCAGGCAGGCCAGCCAATAGCCCATGTCCCCTCCCCCTGGCCAGGCTTGCCAGACCCCCCACCCATGCACGAATTCATGCACCAGGCCTCTAATACACACACACACAGACACACACACACACACACACACACACACACATACATACACTGAGTGGCCAGATTATTATGCATTCAGAGATTCAGAGATCATAATAATCTGGCCACTCAGTGTATTTGGAACTATATAAACAATTTACTTCACATATACACACACATGCACACACACACCACACACACTAGTGGCTCGGTACACAAAATTCATGCACATTAAAAGGGGATTAATTAGAGGAAATATTTTAATATTGCTATTTGCCTTTTCTCTATATTAGAAGTATCAGAGATGAAAGAAAATTAATAAAATGTATATGAAAATCTTCCTCCTGTCAGAGTCTGGGGTGCACCTCGGGACCCAGAGTCAAGTTCTTACCCACCTTCGACTCCTCAAAATCACGCAAGACCCAGACCCAGTCGGCCCCACCCCCATTGGGTGAGATCCAGACCCGACCAGCTCCACCCTTGTCAAGCCCCATGGGTGGGGGATGCAGCCTCAGGTCCCCTGGCCTGGCACCAGGTGGGGGGCACAGCCTGAGGTCCCTCAGCCCGGGCCAGGGAAGGTGGCATGCCTTGAGGTCCCCCATCAAGCCCTGCCAGGTTTGGGGGCGCAGCCTGAGGTTTCCTGCCCTGGCTCAGCACCACCCAGCCTCAGGCCCTTGCTGATTGCTCGTTAAGGCTCATTACGGGAACTCAGCCTCCACTGTGATGCAGCCAACTTGTGTTATAGAAACCCCGCCTCCACTGTGGGTGCCGTCATCTTTGTGTCAGTGTGACGGTCAATTTGCATTATTCCCTCTTTATTAGATAGGATATTAAAAAAAAAAACAAAAACAAAAAACACAGCCCTGGCTGGGTGGCTTTGTTAGTGGGACCATCATCCCAAACACCAAAAGGTTGTGGGTTCGATTCCCAGCTTTGGGCAATACAATGTAGGCAGTAGTGATGTAACCAGCTTCTAGTCCTGACCCTTAAAATCCTTTCAGCTCTCACTTCTTTCTTGGGGGTCCACATATTTCAAAGAATAGAACTACAGAATGGGGGAGGCTTATCCCACCGTCATCAGACTGTGAGGTAAAAGTAACATTTGTTGTGTTAAGCCACTGAGATTTGTGGGTTTATTTACTATCACTGAAGAACCCTTCCTAATCTCGTGATCTAGAGAACAAAACCATAACAATGAAAACTTGTAACATAATATGGGAATGTAGAGATAACTACTATATATGGACAGAAAAACAGAGAGTACATATTTCCTGTAGACTCAGTCAGGGATGGAATCAAGAGGTGAAAGTTCACATTGCACTTGAATTATGGTAGGAGTTTGCAAGATAGAGCAAAACAAAATGAGAGATTGAAGGAAATGATCTGTTGCTGAAATATCTTTCATCATCAAGCAATAGCAATTTAAGAGCTACATTCAACATTGTGGTGAAGCAATACTGGATTACCATTTAGCTTACTTAACTGGAAATTGATTTGGCCAGATAATACATTTACTGTGTAATCTGATAGCATTTTTATTATAAATGAATTCATGAAAAAAATAAAAGCACCTAGCAGGTTATTTAGAAATTTTTAAACTCACTTCAAAATAGAATGTATTGATTACTAAGAGATCCTTAGTACCTAATATCTAACAGGTGCTATCTTCAGATGTAGGCTAATTCCTGATACTTGGACAGGGTTCAAGGTTAATGTAGTGATACCACAATCTATAGTTGCCAGGGGCAGCTAGAGCCATCTACACTGAATGCCTTAATGTGAATGTATAACATTTCTCCCGAGATGAAACAAAAACTAGCAGCAGAAAATCTGAACTCTTTTACTATTCAGAGAAAGTGATGTGTTCTGCACTGGCCTCTCCTTCTGAGAAGGTGTGAGATGAAGGCTTCGCTGTGAATTGTCAAATCTGCTTTTCTAGGAAGGGTGTTTGAATTATAATAGAAAGAAGAACCTGTGAGTTTAGGGAAAATGAAGAAAACCATGTTAAGAACAAATGAATAATGTGTCAAGGGTCATACCACAGGAGGACAAATGATAACCATCCTTAAAAGTGCAACATATGAGGTACTGAGTCAGAGGAAGATAAAGACTGGAATGGAAAGATTCAGAGCGTTGTGAGATCTTGGAGGAGTTTGATCTGTGGATAGCACATTATAGCTCTATAAATTCAAGGTGGAAACGAATGGTGGGTGTGCAGGTTTGAGGCGTCAATCATCAGTAAGGTGGACAGTTCTGAGTGTTGGAGATGAAGGCAATGGCTTCTTCCTGAACGAGTGGACCAGGCAGAAATGTTATTCCAGGTAAAACATTTAAAAATACTAAGTAAACCTCAAAGATAAATTTGTGGTTATGACTTTGAATTGAGGATTTTCAACATAATGACCAACCTGTGCACTATGTATATTCCTACTTGAACAGAAGTGTCAGATATTTCCTAGGGAAAAAAAAATTATGATAAAGATTAGCTCAGGAAGAGTTTTCTCTTATAATATAGCAATATGGCCCCAGCAACGTAGTGCATAACAAATATAAAATTAAGAATATGATGAGAAGGATGTGTTTGTCATCATGACTTCATAGATTTCTATTTTATACTGGTCTTCCTTTTTTTTCTCTGCATTACTAACACCTTACTAACTGATATTTCTGATATGTTTGCCAGGTTCCCTTAGGTTTCTTGAATACCAGATATACAAAATACACCTTTAGTTTGGAAATTAGGGAAAGAGGCAACGTGAAGGCTGATGATATTTACCAGCTTTATAAATAAAGTAAAATACATTTTTCCTTTTTATTTCCTTTTAGTACACATAGATACTCAAGTTTACTTGAGCAGTCTATTGTGATCAAAGGCACATGTGACCAGTTCTGGGATACAGAAATAGTTTCACCAATAGTACTGCTTCTTTTTAACTTCTTAACATTGGTCCTTTATTATCTACATCATAGCAGAATTCCTTGAAACTTATTAAAGCTCTTATAAAAAGTGTACTTAAGCCCTAGCCAGTTTGGCTCAGTGGATAGAGCATCAGCCTATGGACTGAAGGGTCCTGGGTTTGATTCCAGTCAAGGACACATACCTCAGTTGTAGGCTCGATCCCTGGCCCTGATCAAGGGCCCTGTGGGAGACAACCAATCAATGTGTCTCTCTCATATCCATGTTTCTCTCTGTCTCTCCCTCTCCCTTCCACTCTCCTTGAAAATCAATGGAAAAATATCTTTGGCTGAGGATTAACAATAAAAAAGTACTTAAAAACAGTTTTAACTAAGTATAGCTAGCATTGTTACTATGTTTGCATTAATTGAGTACTATGACTGAGAAATCTATTTGTCCTGTGTTATTCTATACTAGAGGACCAGTGCACAAATTTTGTGCACAGGTAGGGCACCTAGGCCTGGCCTGTGATCAGGGCTGATCAGGTTCTTCGCCTCCCCGCCTACCTGACTCCTCCTTCCTCGCCACCCATGTGCTGCCACTATGCCGTTTCCCCCGCCTCCCCGCTTGCCCGCCTCCTCCTTCCCTCACTCCCACAGTGCCCCACCACCGCAGCTGGTCACCCACCATATTTCGTGCTGCCCCCTGGTGGTCAGTGCACGTCATAGTGAGTGATTGAACTCCCATTCTCCCAGTCAAACTCCTGAGGGGACACTTTTCATATTAGCCTTTTATATATATAGATGGCATATGCGTGTATGCATAACCCATGGATACAGACAATATGGCAGCCATATCTGAGTCTCCATCAACCTGGCTCACACTGTTTGCTCCATCTACTCTGGCCCTGGTGATTCCCTAACATCCACCCCATCCAATTTGCAGCCCCACCTAATCTGTGTGCAGTACCTTTTCCATACGAATGGCTTGTCCTGGCTCAGGCTTTAGACGTTGCTAAAATCTCTCAAAAAAGCATCAGCTGGTGTCAGCATGCCCCAAACCTATCAATAAAAAACCCAAAACTATCATTAGCACTAGCCTGCCTTGCTTCACAACTGGGCCTTGCCTGAGCACTGCAAAACCCAATACAAATGAAGGTATCTGCAGATCTTTCTGTAACTCCTGCCAAGTGGCCCCAAGTGGTGGATGACTTAGCACCTCCCTGGAAACCCTAGATCCAGTGAACCCAGTGGACAACTTCAGACCATAGCAGATTACAACTCTACCCATCCACAAGTGACACATTCAAGGGGTAGACTCAGTGAGCACCAAAGTCCCACTGAAGCAAGTCCTGCTACATAGAGGTATTTCCTGCGCAGCAGCTCCCATTGTAGTCACAGCTGGTCCTCACTGCCAATTGGCCTGGAAGTCAACTCCTCCCAGTGATGCCAACAGCAATCAAGGCTCAACTACAAGAATGTGCACAGAGCCCACACAGGGGTGCACCTAAAGTGCCCAGATCAGGTGACTGGGGAGGCTAAGCCACTGAGCCCTACAGGACACCTACTACATAAGGCCACTCTACCAACTCCAAGAGAAATAGAAGCTCTACCTAATACATAGAAACAAACACAGGGAAGCAGCCAAAATCCAGAGACAAAGAAGCATGTCACAAATAAAAGAAATGCAAGAAAGCAAACTACTGGATACAGAGCTCAAAACCATGATTATAAGGTTACTCAGGGATCTTTACGAGATCTTCAAAGGATTTAGTGAGACTTCTAAGGACCTTAGTGAGAATGTCAAAGACATGAAAAAGGACCAATCAGATAGTAAGCATGCACTAACTAAAATAAAGAATAGTTTACAGGGATTCAACAATAGAGTAGAGAATTCTGAGAATCAAGTCAATGATTTGAAATATGAGGAAGCAAAAAATTTCTGATCAGAAAAGCAAAAAGAAAAATGAATAAAAAAATATGAAGATAGTATAAGGAGTGTCTGGGATAAGTTAAGCATACCAATTCCCATTATGGGGGTGCCACAAGGAGAAGAGAGAGAGCAAGATATTGAAAATCTATTTGAAGAAATAATGACAGATAACTTTCCCTACTTGGTGAAATAAATAGACTTATGAGTCCAGAAAGCACAGATAACCCCAAACAAGAGGAACCCAAAGAGGCCCACACCAAGACACATCATAATTAAAAAGCCAAGGGTTAAAGACAAAAGAGAATCTTAAAAGCAGCAAAAGAAAAGCAGTTAGTTATCTACAAGGGAGTACCCATACAACAACAGAAACTTTGCAGGCCAGTAGGGAATGGTGAGAAATATTCAAAGTGATGAATAGCAAGGACCTACAACCAAGATTACTCTGAACAGCAAAGCTATCATTTAGAATTGAAGGTCAGATAAAGAGCTTCACAGACAAGAAAAATTCAAAGGAGTTCACCATCACCAAATCAGTATTATATGAAATGTTGAAGGGTTTTCTTAAAGAAGAAGAAGAAGAAAAAAAGAGGAGGAAGAGAAGGAGGATGAGGGGAAGAAGAAGAATATTAAAAATAAAATGGCAATAGATACATATCTATTATCAATTGAATCTATAAATCAAAATAAATGAACAAGAAATCTAAGGAACAAAATATGCTGGTGAATAAAATAGAATCAGAGGCATGCAAACATGGGACAGACTAACAAATCTCAGAGGGAAGGGGGGGTGGAAGAGCAGGAAGAAATTAACCAAAGATTTTATATGCATACTAGAGGCCCAGCGCACAAAATCGTGCATGGGTAGGGTCCCTAGGCCTAGCCTGCAATCAGGGCCATCTTCTGCCCGCTCACCAGTCCCAAGTCCCGCCCCACCGCCACCCACCCTGGTTCCTCATTCACCATCTGGCTAGTGGAGCTTGTGGGCCGGGGTGGTGGGGGGAGGGACTGAGAGGTGGTCAATGAACCTCATAGTGACTGGTCTAGCGGTCATTCGGGTCATTAAGCCTTTATGGTTGCTGGGCTTTTGTTATGTAGGATATGCATTACCTATGGGCACAGACATTAGGATGGTGAAAGCCTGGGGTGAGGGGAAACCAGGTGGATGGGAGACATGGAGGGAAAAAAGAGGGACATCTATAATACTCTCAACAATAAAGATTAAAATAAACAAGTAAAAAAAGGGAAGAACGTAACAGCATATACTTGGTCCCTTTTGAATGTCAGATATTCTGAACTATCTCCTTTGGTTCAATGCTATTTATTTGAGTAGAATTATTTCTTAGGATTATAAAGTATACTCTATTAGGACCAGCACAATGGTTGTAAACTCATTACATTCACACCCAAGTCACCGTCCCTATAAGGTATGGTAGCTTTTCCTTTCCTCTATACAGTGGTTCACAAACTTTGCTCCGATTAAATCATCTGGGGTACTCTTACAATTCTTCCTCATAGCAATTAAAATGTCTGTGGGTAGAATTCCATATCAGCATAGTTTATAGATCAGGGGATATTCCAGCATATAGCAGGGATTGGAACTTAAGTGGGCAGAGGAGAAATGAGGTGATAAGACAGGGCTTTAGTGGCAGGTGGTTCTGGAGAAATGGGGATGCTGTTGGTAGTGATAGTCATTGTTAGTCTAAACTCATGAGAGAAAATGTTCATCTTTTTCTCGACGTGTCAATATGTGATTGGTAATTAATGTTAAAATAGTGTTATTGGTTGAGCTGTGTCCCCCAAAATTTATATGTCAAAGCACTTATGCCCAGTACCTCAGAATGTGACTCAATAATAAGGACACAAGTTATTGGATTTACAGTCTATCCTAAATCAGTATAATCATATCTTAAATTATCTAATTGTATTTGAAATGTCACTATTTCCAAATAAGGTTACATTTTGAGGTTCTGGGTGGGCATTAAAATAGGGAATAACACTGTTCAAGTTGCTATAACAGCCTCAGAATTTTAAGTGAGTTTAAATTTTTACCTCAGGTGAAAATTAGCCCCTAAATAATTTTTATGCATATGTAATATAAATGTATTATTTTTAGGTGACCTAAAATTATCTTGTGTAAGAGTATGCAAATGATAATTAATAAACAAGTATGGATCTGACATTGGCATACCTTAATTCAGATATGAGACAAAAATCTATTTTAGATAGTTTTTCTCATCTATAAACATGATTCTTTGCTGAGACTGTACTCAGAAGCTATGTATCTGAAAACTTCCTTTTATTTGGGCATTGTTCTACTGAATAAAAATATGTATTTTTCCTGTATTAGTTTACTCGTGAAATTGTTTTTGGGGGCCACAGAGAAATTAAGTAAACCTAGGGAGTGATTCTTTGTAGGCTTAGAAATTCCACCATGCTTAGACAAATTAAGCTGTTTTCCACTGATTTATGTAAAGCAATTAACAAAGTAATATATTTAAAGATAAAGGAGAGCATCAAGCACTAATGTAGTTTTTGAAAATTACTGAAAGTAATGGCAAAGCTAATCTGTTATAAATTTATTTTAATTAAGTAGTGTTCAGAATATATTTTTTTCTCAGTTCAATCTATTTCATGCCATTCTTGAATGTTTTCATCTTTACATACTCAGTGAAGTGTTCTCATATGGCCTCTATTTTCTGTATAGCATTACATTTATGAAGTAGAGGCCTGGTGCATGAAAATTTGTAAACTCGGCAGGGGGGTGTCCCTCAGCCCGGCTTGCGCCCTCTCACAGTCCAGGAGCTCTCGGGGGATGTCCACCTGCCGGCTTAGGCCCGCTTCTTGGGGGATCGGGCCTAAGCTGGCAGTCAGACATCCCTCTAGTAGCCCGGGAGCCCTCGAGGGATGTTTGACTAATGTCTTATGCCTGGTCCCCTGCTCTGGCCAGCCATGAGCCAGCTTCTGGCTGAGTGGTGCTCCCCGTGTGGAAGTGCCCTGACCACCAGGTGTCAGCTCCTGCATTGAGCGTCTGCTCCCCTGGTGGTCAGTGCACAGCATAGCAACCAGTCGTTCCTGGTTGTTCCACCATTAGGGTCAATTTGCATATTACCCTTTTATTATATAGGATTACAGAGTAAGTCGACTATGGTGTTAGAATGTTTTAATAAGACCTGTTGCTTTAAAACCAAAAAATTATTTCCAAATGCTATGTTGTTTACTTAAAATGTTAAACATTACCATTATAAGGGTGATAAAATCTCGTCATTATGAAACAAATCATAAAATACCAGCAAACCTAGGCAGCATAATTTAGAACACTGTTTATGTGAAAAAAATGATACATTTTATTAATTTATTGTAACTTGTATGAATATACTCATGACCAGAGTATAAATACTTAACAATTTTTTATTCAAATGTATATTTCACTTCCTGGGATATCATGAAAACTGAAGAAATAAGGTGGCAGAGCTTCTGAAATCTATGATATGTAGCCATAGGTGAACATTGCCTTTCTCTGTGAATACTGAAGCTCAGTCAGTTGTGGCTTTATTGGGGAAGGGGGCAGGGGGCAGGGCTCAGATTAATTTGGAGCTCCCCATGATTTACAATGAGTATAAACAACTTTGGGTGGTGTCATGCCCACTAAGATTTCCAGGCCTGTCCCAGGATTGATCCAGCCTCCCCAGTGGCATTCCCCCTTTCTGGATAGGATCCAGCACTAGCGTAGCCTGCCTGCAACTATTCTGAAAGAGAACAGACTCCTCTACCTCTCTCCAGCTTGTCTTCCCTCAAACTTCTCATTGCACCAGCTTTTGGAGCTGAGAACTCCATGGCCCACCGTTTTTTTTGTAGAACACTCCCTTCAGACCCTACACTGTTTTGTCAAAGCCAGAGAGTTTTAATTTGTTTTGCTTTTGTCCATTCAGATAGCTAAACCATCCTTCCTGAATAATAGAGATTTAAGACTGAGATGGCAAGGTGATCGTGCATAGAGTCCAATGGGCACCTGGAACATTAGTGAGAACATTTCTGATTAAATGTATCCACCATAAAATGCCATTGGCTTTCACTTGGGCTAATGAATCCTTGTTTCTTAGCAGCAAATGAGATTCCTGCACAGGTTGCCAGGTTTTTCCTCAAGAGCTCTCTTCCTTCCTCCTACTACAGAAGGGGATAACTTTCTCCAAAAGTTAGTCAGAGAATTGCTCTCTAACGTGAGGGTGAACAGCAGGTATAGAAACAATGGAAAAAGTGGAAAGCTGTTTTCTTTCCTAATTTCTCCTTCAACATTTAAATGGAAATTATAAAGATCCTTAGGCTTTTGTCCTGGAAGATTTATCATCTGAAAAAAGGAAACTTTTCTTCCTCCCTCCCTGTTTAAACAAACAAAAAAAACAGTTCATCTTCTGAGTAATTTTGTATTGTCATTTTAATATATTTTATTTTTTTTACAGAGAGGAAGAGAGAGGTCTTGAGAGCTAGAAACTTCGATGAGAGAGAAACATCCATCAGTTGCCTCCTGCACGCCACCCCCCCCCCCCCCCGCTCTGGGGTTGTGCCCGCAACCAAGGTATATGCCCTTGACTGGATTTGAACCTGGGACCCTTGTGTCCGCAGGCCGACGCTCTATCAACTGAGCCAAACCAGTTTCGGCTTTATTGTCATTTTAATTTACAATTTAATATACAAGTCTTGGATGACTTTCTATGCCCTTGATTTATTTTATTTTATTTTTTTTACATTTTACACATCTTTATCTGATTCTCTCTCTTGTCTTTGCTCTGTGTGGTTTGTTCAACTTTTTATTTTCACCTTTTTGCTGATTTGTTTTTGCAATTTGTGTTTTAAATTTTCATCAACTCTTTCTTATTCTCAGATTCATTCTTGTTTTTAGCAGTCTGTTCTTGTTATATGGATACTGTAAAATAGTAATTTTTAAAAAGACTACATTTTCTTTCCTAAATTATCCATTTTTGAATGTCTGTTGTTTCTGCTTGTTCATCTCTATTTTTTTCTTTTTATGCTGCCAATTGTCCTCAAGTAATTTTCTAAAACGTTTTATTGCCTTCATACACCTGAATGAAGGAGTGGATGACAAGCTAGGTAATTGTCACAGGGTTTCTATGTCTGACTCAAGCTCTTCCCTGGAAGAAAGAAATGGCTGCCAGTCCTGGGTGCTCTGGCAAGGTGTGGGAACCTGCAGACTTCACCTGCAGGTGTAGCTATTGCTAATCTGAGGGAGACCCTGATCTAAGATGCCATTTCTAACACTAGCCTCTTTGGTAGGTCATTTGCTATCTTTAGAAAACAGGAGCTTATATCTTGAGCACCCTGGATGTGAGTATAGTCTTTCCTATAGTCACTCGATGTCCTGACCTTGGATAGTATCAGGGGTGCCTGATCGGGGCCGGGACCCTAGGTAGTCACTTGGCACTCTAAGTTCCTGACACCAAGTAACAACAGTGAACCAACACAGGTGACTGTACTGTCGACTTAGCTTCTATTACTTGCAGGATTAAACCAAATCACAAACACATCAGAGCACACACGCAAGTATTGGTGGTTAACAAACGCAAAGTCCAGGAGTCTCAGATGTCCTCCAATGCCAGCTACTCACAGAATGGTGATCACTGGTCGCTTGGAGTCATCCCAATAGACCAGTCACAGAAGCCTCAGCATCCCAGGGCCGGGGGGGTGGGGGTGGGTTCACGTCTCGCAAGAAAGACTGCTGAACCATCTGGAGACAGCAAGGCCCAGAATACTCAACAGCCACCAAGGCAGACACAGGAGCAGTCAGCGTGGCTCATTCACAGGAGGGCAAATAGCAGCTTGCTTGTTCTGCTTTCAGCTTTTATAGGGTCCTTGCCTGCCTGTGATAACCTGTCACGGTGAATCTGACAAACAAACTTGTAACTCGTAAATATTTGTCAACATCTGCTGCAGGGGCCCACATCCTTCAGCTTCTGTGTTCATCTGACAAGATGTTGTAGGCAGCCTTCCCAGGCAGTCGCAGTAGCTGCACTTGGCACCTGGTAGGTGTAAAGATGCAGTCGGGCATGGAGCCAGTCAAGTAATGCCAACTTCATGCTCTGCAGAGCTGTCAAAGATGATAATTTCACCTCAGAGTATACAAGTTGTTTTGTTGGGGTAATGGAAGAAAATATAGGCACACCACTGAGGAAAGTCTTACTGATTAATATTTTCCCAGTAAGAAGCCTCTTGGTTTTCAGTATACAATCTTCAAAGAATATTTATATCACGGTGGGAACCCTGATCAGAGTACACCGGATGTTCAAGGCCAATTGGAGTGCGGGAGCCCTGTCTAGAGTATGCTGGATGTTCAAGGCCAAGACAAATTTCCCAGAGGCAAGTGCAAAAGCAAGGACACAGCAATATTACTGTAATAGGCAAGTGTGCCCTTTTATAACCAAAAATACTAATTGTTTATTCTTATTTTCTTTCTTTTAGCTCTGCCCCCATATACCAGGTGTACTAGTTAATAATGCAGATTTTGTAATCAAAGAAAACAGGATAGTTTCAAGAGAAACATCAAAAGTGCTTTATTCAAAGTAATGTCCATCACTAACTACACATTTCCCCATCTTTCAGGTAATTTGTGGATACTGTCCAATAGAACTTTTCTTGTTTTGAGGCAAACCATTCAAAGACCCAATTTTCCACTTCTTTGTATGTTTTGAAGTGCTGCTCAGAAAGTGTGTGTGCCATCGATCAGAACAAGTGGTAATCTGAAGGAGCAAGTTCTGGTGAATACGGTGGGTGGGTTAATACTTCCCAGGCAAGATCTTTTTACGTGTCTTTAACTGGTTTTGAAGTGTCTGATGGTGCGTCATCCTGAATCAAAATTACTTTGCCATGTCTTCTGGCACATTCTGGTTGTTTTATGATCAAAGCATGGTTCAAATTGATTATTTGTTGTTGGTAGCGATCAGTATTAACGGTTTCACCTGGTTTTAGAAGTTCATAATACACCATACCTTCCTGATCCCACCAAATACAGAGCATTGTCTTCTTTCTGAAGTGATTTGGCCTTGCAGTTGTTGTTGATGGTTGACCTGGATCAACCCATGATTTGTGCATTTGAGATTTTCAAAATAAATCTATTTTTCATCACCAGTCACAATTCAATGCAAAAAAGACTTTCTTTCATGCCATTGAAGCAACATTTTACTGATGACTTTTCAGTTTTCCATTTGTCTTTTGTTCAGTTGATGTGGCACTCATTTTCCTTCCTTTAAAATCTTTCCCATTGTTTGTAAAGGATCAGAAATTGTTTGCTGAGCAATGTTTAATCTTTCTGCAAGTTGCTTTTGAGTTTGTCATGCACCTTCATCCAATAATGCTTGTAATTGTTGGTCTTCAAACTTTTCAGTTGACCTGGACGTTTTTGTCTTTCACATCGAAATCATCACTTTTAAAGCATTTCAACCATTGTGCACAAGTATCTTGAGATGGAACATGTTCACCATAAGCTTCCTGAAGTATAGGATAACTTTCAGCAGCACTTTTCTTCAAAATAAAGTAATGAATTAAAACTCCCTGCAAATGCTCTTTTTTTTTGACATGAAATTTGACATTTTTAAGCATAAAAATATCCATGATAACACCTTCAAAAAATTTGACATATGAAGTTTTGAAGCCTGTTGTCAATACAACAAAATAGCATACAGATCAAATTGCATGTATATCAACATATGTGTAACTCCATCTATTGAAAAAAATTTGCATTAATAACCGGTACACCTGGTATTCATTTTCCTACCCCCTTTTTCTTTATTGGTATTTTTGTTTTGTTTTTCATTTGTATGCATTTTTTGTTGTTGTTTGGTTAGTTGTTTTGTTATTTTTCTCCTCATATTTATTCTTTTTTTTTTCTTCTATCATTCTTGCTCTGTTTTCTCTTTCCTAATTCTTTTTCTTCTGGGAGTTGCTCCTGTTATTGCTGTAGTAGACTTGTGGTGTTTTTTTTTGTTTGTTTTTGTTTTGTTTTGTTTCACATTTTGTTGTGTTGTATTTTGTCCTGTTCTGTCACCACCTCCACAATAACTCACTCAACGTGGTCTGAGATGAGCCACATAGTCAGCCAGTCTGAGAGGAGAGTCCATGCATGAATGGGACAATAACATTCAAGACACAACTATAACAGGAGAACCCAAAGAACTCAAGAAAGTAATTTTTCTAGATCACCCAGTTCACATATTTAAGAAACTGCACCACTGGGTTCCACAAAATACCAACTATATAATACCACTCAACAAAGTCTGGGAGGCATAGCAGTTCAATCTGATACATAGAAACAAATACAAAATGGACAGCACAAATGAGAAAACAAAGAAACAACCCCCAAATGAAATACAAGGAGAATTTGTCAGAAAAGGAAATAAATGAAATGGAAGCCAGCGATATGTCAGATAAAGAATTCAGAGTAATGATAATAAGGGTGCTCAAACAATTCAGTGAGAACTACAAGCAACTTAATCAGAATTATAAGGAAATTAATAAGAATATTAAGGGACTTAATGAGAGCTACACCAAAATAAAAACAGAGGTTGAAAGAATAAATAAGAATCAATTGGAAAGGAGGAACAAAATAGTTAAAAGAAAGGACACCCAGGAAGGATTCAACAGTACACTAGAAGAAGCTGAGGACCAAGTCAGTATATTCAAACAAGGTAGGAAAAAACACCCATTCAGAACAGCAAATGAAAAATAAATTAAAAAACATTCAGGGAGTTTACAGGAGATTTGGTAGAAAATGAAATGTAACACCATTCCTATGTCAGGGGTACCAGAAGGAAAAGAATCCAAGCAAGGAATGGTGAACCTATTTGGCAAAATAATGGCAGAAAATTTCCCTAAACTGGTGATGGAAAAATTCACTCAAGTTCAGAAAACATAGAAAGTCCCAGCCAAGATGACCCCCCAAAAAACCCACAACTAGGCATAATAATTAAAATGGCAAACATTAACAACAAAGAAAAAATCTTATAGTCTGCAAGAGAGAGAATGAAAGTTACCTACAAGAGAGCTCCAATTAGACTGTCAGCTGATTTCTCAATAGAAAATTTTAAGGCCAGACAGGGGTGGCATGAAATATACAAAGTAATGAAAATCAAAGTACTGAACCCAAGACTACTCTATCCAGCAAGGCAATCATTCAAAATTGAAGATGAAGTAAAGAGCTTCACAGACAAAAAAGAAAAAAAAAAAAGAAGGCTAAAAGATTTTATTACCACCAAAGCAGCACTGCAAGAAATGCTAAAGGGACTGTTGTAAGAGGAAGAAATAGAGAGAAAGAGAAGAACAAAGGCATAAAGAGTAAGAATGACAACAAATAAGTACCTATCAATAGTAACCTTAAATGCAAATGGCATAAATGCTTTGACCAAAAGGCATTGACTAGCCAAATGGGTAAGAAAACATGACCCATATATATGCTGTCTACAAGAAATACACCTCACAACAAGACTTACACAGAATGAAAGTGAAGAGTTATAAAAACATTTTTCAGTCAAATGGAAATGAAAAAAAAAAGCTGAGAAAATAGACTTTAAAGTGGAGACCATAACAAGAGACAATGAAGTCTACTTTGCAATACTAAAGAGATCAATACAATGAGAGGATATAACTCTGGTAAACATATATGCTCCCAATATAGAACCATCCAAATATATAAATATACACTGAGTAGCCAGATTATTATGATCTCTGAATGCATAGTAATCTGGCCACTCAGTGTGTGTGTGTATGTGTGTGTGTGTGTGTGTGTGTGTGTGTGTGTGTGTATTAGAGGCTCAGTGCATGAATTCATGCATGGGTGGGGTCCGGCCAGCCTGGCCAGGGGGAGGGGACATGGGCAGTTGGCTGGCCTGCCTGCTGGTCGAACTCCTGGTTGAGGGGACAATTTGCATATTAGTCTTTTATTGTATAGGATATACACTGAGTGGCCAGGTTATTATGCGTTCAGAGATCATAATAATCTGGCCACTCAGTATATATATATATTTCTGCAGGATTTCAAGGGGGAGATAGACAGCAATACAATTATAGTATGGGACTTCAACACCCCACTAACATCACTGTATAGATCTTCTAGACAAAAAATAAACAAGGAAATAGTGATCTTATATGCTGCACTAGATCAGATAGAACTAATTGATATATACAAATCATTTCACCCCAAAGCTATAGAATATATTGTTTTTCTCAAGTGCACATGGGACATTTTCAAAGATAGACCACATGTAAGGACACACACTATGTCTCTACAAGTTCAAGAAGATTGAAATCATATCAATCATTTTCTCAGATCATAATGGCATGAAATTAGAAATCAACTACAACAAAAACACTCAGACATTCAAACACATGGAGGCTAAATAGCATGTTATTAACCAATTAATGTGTTACCAAAGAGATTAAGAAAGAAAGGAAAAAAAAATTCCTGGAAACAAATAAAAATGAACACATAACAACCTAAAATTTATGGGACATAGTGAAAGCAGTCCTGAAAGGAAAGTTCATAAGATTATAGGCCTACCTCAAAAAACAAGAAAAACTTTTAACAAACTACCTAACTCTATAACTTAAAGAATTAGAAAGAGAAAAACAAGAAAAGCCCAAAGTAAGAAGAAGGAAGGAAACATAAAGATCAGAGCAGAAATAAATGACATAGAGACAAAAAAAAAATCAACAAAATCAAGAGTGGTTCTTTGAAAAGATAAACAATATTGATGAGTCTTTAACCAGGCTCATCAAGGAATAAAGGAGAGATAGACCACATGTTAGGACACAGGCTAAGTCTCTACAAATTCAAGAAGATGGGAATCATATTAAGCATCTTCTCAGATCACAATGGCATAAAATTAGAAATCAACTACAATAAAAACAATAAAAAACAATCAAACAAATGGAGGTTAAAGCATGCTATTAAACAATGATCAGGTCGCCAAGGAGATTAAAGAAGAAATTTAAAAAAAATCCTGCAAACAAATGAAAATGAAAAGACAACAATCCAAAATCTATGGTACTCAGTGAAAGCAATCCTAAGAGGGAAGTTCATAGCAACACTGGCCTACCTCAAAAAATAAGAAAAACTTGTACTAAGTTATATAACCCTACAATTTAAATAATTAGAAAGAGAGCAACAAGAAAAGCCCAGAGTAAGTAGGAGGAATGAAATAATATATATCAGAATTGAAATAAATGACGTAGAGACCAAAACAACCATACAGGAGATCAATAAACCCAAGAACTGGTTTTTTGAAAGGATAAAAAAGATTGATGAACCTCTAGACAGATTCACCAAGAAACAAAGAGAGAGGACCCAAATAAATGAAAAGATAAACAAAAGAGGTGAAATAATAACTGACCCCACAGAAATACAAAGGATTATAATAAATACTTAGAACAACTCTATTCCAATACATTGGACAACTTTGATGAAATGGACATATTCCTAGAAAAATACAATATTCCAAAACTTAATCAGAAAGAATTAGAAAACTTGAAAAGGCTGATAACTACTGATAAAATTGAGGCAGTAATAAAAAAACAAAAACAAGCAAACAACAACAAAGAACAATAAAAATCTTCCAGCAAACAAAAGCCCTTTATAGGCAGCTCCATAGGGGAGTTTTACCAAACATTCAAAGAAGAACTAACACCTATCTTCCTCAAATTATTCCAAAACATTCAAAAGGAAGAAACTCTTCTAAGCTCTTTCTATGAGGCTAACATTATCATAATGCCAAAACTAGATAAAGACATTAAAAGAAAGAGAATTACAAGCTAATATCTCTGATGAACATAGATGCTAAATTCCTCAACAAAATTTTAGCAAATTGGATGCAGCAATACATTAAAAAGATTATACATGACCAAGTGCGATTTATTCTGGGGATGCAAGGCTGGTACAATATCTGCAAATCAATAAATGTGATACAGCACATTAACAGATTGCAAGACAAAAGTCACATGATCATATCAATTGATGAAGAAAAAGCATTCGACAAAATTCAACACCTTTTCAGCAAAGTGGAAACAGAGGGATCATACCTCAACATAATAAAGGTCATCCTATATAATAAAAGTCTAATATGCTAAATGTCTGGTTGACTGGTCAGCCATTCAACTAATCAAAGCACAATATGCTAATGATATGCTATGGCCACTCAACTGCTCGCTATGATGTGCTCTGACCACCAGGGGGCAGATGCTCTGATCGGTAGGTTAGCTTGCTGCTGGAGTCTGACTGATCAGAACTGCATAAGATGGGCTGGATACTCACTCCCTGGAGCCCTCCCGTCATCCCTTCCCAGCTGGCCAACCTCCCACGGTTCCTCCCCGGCCCCGATCATGCACTGGTGAGGTCCCTCATCCTGGCCTGCACTCTCTGGCAATCCAGGACCTCTCGGAGGATGTTAGAGAGCTGGTTTCGGCCTGATCCCACAGGGCAGGCCAAGGGACTCCACTGGTCCATGAATTCATGCACCGGGACTCTAGTTTATTATAAACCTACAGCCAACATCATTCTCAATGGGTGAAAATTAAACCATTTCCCTTAAGAAGAGGTACAAGTCAGGGATGTCTGCTTTCACCATTATTCCATACTAGAGGCCAGATGCACAAAATTTGTGTAAGGGGCTTCGCCACTGCCGCCATGGCGGCTGCCTCAGCCCCTGCCGCCTCAGTGGTCACCTCTGCCTTGGCCCCCTGCTATTCCAGCTTCATCCTGAAGGTCATCCGGAAGGATGTCTGATCTAATTAACATAATACACTTTTATTATTATAGACTAGAGGCCCGGTGCATGAAATTCGTGCACTGGGAGGGGTGTCCCTCAGCCCAGCCTGTACCCTCTCCAATCTGGGACCCCTTGGGGGATGTCTGACTGCCAGTTTAGGCCTGATCCCTTAGAAACTGCTGTCTCCTAACAGCTCGCTTGCCTGCCTGCCTGATTGCCCCTAGCCACTTCTGCCTGCCAGCCTGATCACTCCCTAACTGTTCCCTTGCTGGCCTGATTAACACCTAACTGCTCCCCTGCTGACCTGATCACCCCCAATTGCCCTCCCCTGCTGACCTGATCTTGCCCCTAACTGCCCTCCCTTGTTGGCCTGATGGCCCCCAATGGCCCTCCCCTGCCGACCTGACCTCACCCCCAACTCCCCTTCCCTGCTGGCCTGATTTCCCCTAACTGCCTCTGTCTGCCTGATCACCCCTAACTGTCCTCCCCTGCCGGTCAGATCTCTACCCCAACTGCCCTCCCCTGCAGGCCTGATCTTGCCCTCAACTGCCCTTCCCTGCCAGCCAATTTGGTTCTTATTGGTCGGTTTCTATGCCAGTCAGAGTCAAAAGCTCCACTTCCTAGGCAGCCATTGGCTCCTTACACTTCACCCAGATTTGGTTATGATTGGTCAATTTCTATGCCAGTCAGCATCTCTGGGCCTATCAATGGGGCCTGATCAGAAAGACAGGGCTGATCAGCAGCCTCAGTGGAGGCCTGAAGAGAAATGGAGGTGTGGCTGCTGGCCAGGCCTGGAGAGAAAGAGAGAGGCAACTGCTGATCAAAAGCTGCCACAGAAGCTACGGATCAGACTCTGCTTCTCTCTTCAAGCCTCTCTCTGGGCCTGATTTGCAGCCCCCTCAGCAGTCAGTGCTGGGTCACCACAACTTCAGCCATAGCAGTCAGTGCTGGCAACCCAGGACTGGCTTCCAGTTGGTTGAGCTTCGGTTGTGATGGACCCAGAGTTTTTATTATATTGGATACTATTAAAGTGTTAACCATGGCAATAAGACTAAAAGTAGAAATAAAAGTCATCCAAACTGGAAAGGAAAAAAGTAAAATTGTCATTATTCGCATGATATGATATTGTACATAAAAAATCCTTAAAACTCCATTAAAAAACTACTAGATTTAATAAATGAATTTGACAACCTAGCAGGATACAAAATAAACACCCAGATATCAATGGCATTTTAATATACCAACTAGATGCCCGGTGCACGAAATTCGTGCATGGGGGAGGGGTTGTCCCTCAGCCCAGCCTGCACCCTCTCCAATCTAGGACCCCTCAAGGGATGTCCAACTGCCCGTTTAGGCCTGATCCCACTAAATGGGCAGTCGGACATCCCTCTCACAATCTAGGACTGCTGGCTCCCAACTGCTTGCCTGCCTGCCTTCCTGATTGCCCCTAACCGCTTCTGCCTGCCAGCCTGATCTAACCACTGCCCTGCCAGCCTGATTGATGCATAACTGTTCCCCTGTCAGCCTGTTTGCCCCTAACTGCCCTCCCCTTCAGGCCTGGTCACCCCCAACTGCCCTTCCTTGCAGGCCTGGTCACACCCAGCTTCCCTCCTCTGCTGGCTTGGACACCCCTAACTGCCCTCCCATGCAGGCTTGATTACCCCCAACTGCCCTCCCCTGCTGGCCATTTTGTGGTGGCCATCTTGTGTCCACATGGGGGCAGCCATCTTTGACCACGTGGGGGCAGCCATCTTATGTGTTGGAGTGATGGTCAATCTGCATATTGCTCTTTTATTAGATAGAACAGAAGCCTGGTGCATGGGTGGAGGCCAGCTGGTTTGCCCTGAAGGGTGTCCTGGATCAGGGTGGGGGCTCCCTTGGGGCGTGGGGTGGCCTGGGTGAGGGGCCTGTGGTGGTTTGCAGGCTGGCAATGCCTCCTGATGACCCAAGCCGTGGCCCTGGTATCTGGGGTTTATTTATCTTCTACCATTGAAACTTTGTAGCCTGGAGTGGAGCCAAGCCTTCTGCTTGCTCCGTGGTGGCAGCCATTTCTTTGGGGATTTATGTAACTTCTATAATTGAAACTTCGTAGCCTTAAGCAGAAGCCTGGGCCAGCCAGGGTGTGCGGAAAGCTTGGCTTCCTCCATCACTGGGGGCAACCCTATCCTCCTGCTCTTTCCAGCTCCGTGGCTGCCGCCATTTCTGTTTGGATTTATGTATCTTCTATCATTGAAACTTTGTAGCCTTGAGTGGAGGCCTAGGCCGGCAAGGGCAGGCAGAAAGCTTGGCTTCCTCCATTGCCGGAAAAACCCGAGCCTCCCTCCTGCTCTCTGTGGCTGCAGTCATCTTGATTGGGTTTATTTGCATATTCGCTCCTGATTGGCTGGTGGGCGTGGCTGGTGGACATGGCTTGTGGGTGTAGCGGAGTGATGGTTTATTTGCATATTACTATTTTATTAGATAGGACTAGAGGCCCAGTGCATGATTAAATCATGCACAGGTAGGGTCCCCTACATGCTTTCGCTTTCGATCGCGGGGGACCTGGGTACCTGTCCACTGGTGCACCAGGCCTTTCAGAAGCCTCCAGCATGGCGGAGGCTTCTGAAAGGCCTGGTGCTGGAGTGGACAGGCACCCAGCTCCCACGCTTTTGATGGTCCGAGGCGGGACGTGAGCTCGCTGCCCCAGAGGCCCCTTCTGTGCTACAGCACAGCCATGGCGCAGCCACCACTGGTGACGTGAGCTCAGCGTCCCGCCAGCCCAATCGGCCACCCCGGCCACTCCGAGTCCCGCCCCTCCCGCGCCTCCTGGCCAATCGTGGGCATAGCGAAGGTACGGTCAATTTGCATATTTGTCTATTATTAGGTAGGTTAATGAACTCTCTAAAAAAGAAAATAAAAAAATAATCCCATTCACCATTGCAACAACAACAAAAATTTAAGATATTTAGGAATAAACCTAACCAAGCAGCTAAAAAAAACTGTACTCAGAAAACCACAGGACCTTGAAAAAGAGATGGAGGAAGATATACACAAGATGAAGAATATACTGTGTTCATGGATTGGTAGAATCAACATCATTAAAATGTCTACTATACTACCCAATGCAATCTATAGATTCAATGCAATCCATATTAAAATTCCAATGGCATATTTCACAGATCTAGAACAAACACTGCAAACATTTATATGGAACAAAAAAAAGATATTGAATAGTCACAGCAATCTTGAGAAAGAAAAACAAAGTTGGAGGAATCACAAAACTAGATATTAAGTTATACTACAAAGCCACTATGCTCAAAATACATAAACTGGTATATAGATCAATGGAACAGTACAGAGAACCCAGAAATTGACCCATGCTATTATGCTCAATTAATATTTGACAAGAGCATATAATGGAGGAAAGATAGTCTCTTCAATAAATGGGGTTGGGAAAATTGGACAGGTATACATACACACACAAAAAAAAATGAAACTAGATCACCGACTTACACCACACACAAGAATAAACTCAAAATGGATAAAAAATCTAAATGAAAGTCATGGAACCATAAATATCTTAGAAGAAAACAATCTTTAGTCAGCAAAATCTCAGATATCCCTGGTAGCAATATGTTTACTGACACATCTCCTATGGCAAAGGAAACTAAGGAGAAAGTAAACAAATGGGACTACATCAATATAAAAAGCTTCTGCAGAGCAAAAAAGCCACCAAACAAATAAAAAGGCAGCCCACTGCATGGTAGTATATATTGGCAATAATACATACGATAAAGGTTAATTTCTAAAATATATAAGGGAACTCATACAACTTAACAAAAGGAAGTTAAACAATTCAATTTAAAAATGGGCAAAAACACCTAAATAGACGCTTTTCCAAAGGGGACATACAAAAGGCCAAGAGACATGTGAAAAAATGGTCAAAGTCACTGATCATCAGAGAGATGCAAATTATAAGGACAATGAAGTATCACCTCAGACCTGTCAGAATGAGTACCATCAACAAATCAACAAATGACAAGTGCTGGAGAGGATGAGGAGAAAAGGGTACCCTAGTACAATGCTGGTGGAAATGCATATTGGTACAGTCACTGTGGAAAACAGTATGGAGTTTCCTCAAAAAAATTAAAAAATGAAACTCCCATTTAACCCAGTGATTTCACTTCTAGGAATGTATCCTAAGAAACCCAAAACACCAATCAGAAAGAATATATGCACCCCTATGTTCATAGCAGGCCAATTTACAAGAGCTAATATTTGGAAACAGCCCACGTGCCCATCAGCAGATGAGTGGATAAAAAAGCCATGGTGCATTTACACAACAGAATACTACATGGCGGTAAAAAAAGAAAGAACTCTTGCCATTTGCCACAGCATGGTTGGGTCTGGAGAGTATTATGCTAAGCGAAATAAGTCAGTCAGATATGTGGAATCTAATGAACAAAATAAACTGATGAACAAAATAGATCCAGAGATTTAGAACCCTGAACAGACTGATGAATTTCGGAGGGAAGCTGGAGGGGTGAGGAGGAGGAGAGAGTAACTGTGGAACTTGTATGCATATATACATAGCCCAAGGACACAGACAATAGTGTGCTGAAGGCTTGGAAGGTGCAGGTGTGGAGAGGAGGGTGTCAATGGGGAAAAAACCCCCACAAGGCAGACATCTGCAATAATTTCAACAATAAAGATAAATGTTAAAAAAAGGAATATATCTGTGAGCTAGAAAGAGAATGTTATAGCCTCAAAGATACAGAGAACAGACTGAAGATTGCCCGAGAAGAGGGCCTGTTGGGTAACGAAAGTGAAAGGATTGAATATTACAAACTGGTAGGTGCAAAATAGTCATAGGCGTGTAAAGTACAGCATAGAGACATAGTCAATAATATTGTAGTAACTATGTCTATTGTCAGGTGGGTACTGAAAATATCAGGGGGAACACTTTGTAAAATATGATTTGTCTAATGACTATGGTGTATACCTGAAACTAATACAGAATAATACTGAACATAACTGTAATTGAAAAATAAAAACACACACAAAAGGAATAAAAGGAAATGGGTGGTAGATTATTATATTAGAGGGTGTCTTTCTAACCCCAACCTGGAAACCAGCAGTTGTGGTAGAAGTAGGCTTAGAGGTGAGTGTGGGCAAGGTAACACATTGTTGACAGTCTGTTGTTAAATCTCCAGTTCATTATGTTGTTTCTGTTCCTCCTCCCAATCCTGTTCTCCTTATCTGCCCACTTTGGGAAACTCTGCTGTGAAACATTGCTTTTGCTTTCTCTACCCTTGTCTTTCTCTACCCGTGGTTCTCTCCATTCTGAATTAGCCATCATTATTACTTACTCTTTCTAGACAATAATTTTTGTTCAGTTGCTATCTCCAGGCCATCCCCCCACTTCAACCCTAGTGTGTTTATAAAATTATTATCCTCTGGACATCTTCAGTGTCATTTAGTGTGTCTGAGGGACAGAGGAAAGGCACTCATGTGGCTTGATCCCCTCCTCAAGGCCAACCACTTTATTTCAGAGAGTCCAAAATGACATGGGCACAGCCTGAAACTAAGGTGTCAACAGGTATGTATCCCCAAAGGGCCAGAAGGACTCTCCCACTACCCACCATTCCTAATTTGTAAGCACTATCAATGTTAAAGTTATGTTCACCAATGAGTTTCTTTAAGTTGAGGCAAAATTTCTACTCTGAGAGTAGGCTACTTATTATAAGGAGTACCTATGTCTTATTCAAATAAAAAAATTATTTATTCCACTGCCAAGAGTAGTACATTTGTGATCATTGGGATGATATTTCGGTAAGTTCTACACATCTTAAATTTAGGAGTATGCTTCAACCTAAAATTTCACCCACCACTTAAGGAATCCCCACAAGTAACTAGAGATAAAGGATTGATGACCATAAATGGAGCAGGCGGGTTCAATTTTTTTTTTTAAAAATATATTTTATTGATTTTCCACAGAGAGGAAGGGAGAGGGATAGAGAGCTAGAAACATCGATGAGAGAGAAACATCGACCAGCTGCCTCCTGCACACCCCCTACCAGGGATGTGCCCGCAACCAATGTACATGCCCTTGACCTGGAATCGAACCTGGGACCTTTCAGTCTGCAGACCGACGCTCTATCCACTGAGCCAAAGGCAGGTTCAATTCTGATGTAGTAAAAGAGAAGTAGGAATCATGCCATTTTTGCTTCTCCCATCAGGATGCCTGAAGAAAGAAAGGATGTCCATTTTTAAAGTAAAATGTATGGCTCTGTTTAATCACCACACAAGTGTTTATTTGTGTGGACACAGATGATTCATTTCATTTGAACAACTGTTGAATCATACTACAAGAATAGAGCCTTGGCAGGTTAAATGGTGAGTGGAAGGAGCAGGAGGGGGGTGAGTTGTAGCTAATTTCAATGTAAGATGAGCAATTAAATCAAGTATGACTTGGTCAGCAGAACCTCGTGGAGAATACAGGTGACTTATAGGAGAATTTCAAGATGGAGAAAGTTAAGGACAAAATCTCTTTTCCTGTGACTGCATTCTCAAAGATAATTTGACAAAGGTGACAGGGTCCAAAAATTATGGAGGTAAAAATGTCTAACCTTTACCCCAATGTCTAATTATAATAAGATATTGCAATATAAAATATTTCAGAATGCAAAACCACACTAAAGAATAAAATTCAGAGAAAATTATTCCAGTTTGGAACCAGATACTAACAAGATCACAGAAGGAATACAACCCAGTTGTTGGAACCTTGTTAAAACAAAGGAGGTTAAAATAAATAAGAGAGGGTAACTTTGAGCCACAGCTTGAGTCAAATGAAAGGGGGCCCATCCACATACAAAGGGTTAAAGATAAAAATCTTGTTTTTAATGAACAGCATCACATTTGGGTCTGGTAGACCTGACAAAGCAGGAGATACAGACTGTGAGGCTAATGGAACATGTTTCAAACCACAGTTTTGGATTCATCATGGCCCTAGAGCACCACTTGGACACTGAAATAAGCCTCTCTATATGGAATACAGTGACCATGTAGGTGGATTAAATAGAGCAATGAAAGTTGAAAGCAAGGTATCCAGATGAGTGCTTGAGGCAGTTTATAGTTGCAAAGAAAAAGCCAACAGTTAAACAAGGCTGCTTCTGTCTTTGACACATAATGGAAATATATTCTAACAAAAAATTGTTGGCCACTCTGCAGGGTCCAGGTTTGCTAATTAACAGAAAAGAAATAGAGTCTAGGAGGTGATTTTGAGAAGTGTAGTATACACGTTGTAGCATGTCAATTCAGCCTGATGAGCCACAGATGTGATTGGGCCATTTCATGACCAGGTTGGAAGTACCTGGCAGGGGCCAGAGAACAGCAATGGGATAAGGTCAGAGCACCATGGGCAGACTCTACTGGGCCTTGTGGGCTACACTGTTCTACAAAACAAAACAATCAATAGATGGAAGAATAATTTTACAGTGTGGACATATCTAATCACCATGCTGTGCTCTTTAAGTAGCTTACAGTGTTATTTGTTAATTGTATCTCAATAAAGCTTGGAAAAAACCCCACAAGGCAATCGTCAATTATTAAGTTTCTCAGGACTTGGGATATGCTAAAATGCTTTGTATAGGTATGGAAAACTACAGACCCCATCTGGTCCAATGCTGAGGCCATGTTCGCTTCGAGAACAGTCCCAACAGTG
Source organism: Eptesicus fuscus (assembly GCF_027574615.1). Lineage (NCBI taxonomy): Eukaryota > Metazoa > Chordata > Mammalia > Chiroptera > Vespertilionidae > Eptesicus > Eptesicus fuscus. The sequence continues at coordinate 75,017,970 of NC_072486.1, forward strand.
ACTATTCTCTTCTCTTCCTGAAGAAGAGAATTGTTCATCAAGAGGAGGACTTCCAACTCACTGCTAGTCCTTAAGCAGATTCATTTGTTTCAACAGGTCCAACCTGACCCTGCTTCTGAGTTCATCCATCTCTGACTGCATCACCCACAACCATGCTCTTAGGCACACCTTTTTCTAATGAAAAGGCTTAGGAGAAAGGAATATAGCTGTATACTCATACCAATACTTCTTTTTCTTGTGTCAAAAACCTAATAAAACAATTTTTCCAATATTACTCTGTAGGTCGGGATTATGGAGGTCTATAAGTGTATCATCCCTTAAGTGCAGAAATTCCGCTACAGATGCAAGATTTTCTGGGGCATTTTCAAGAGCAGCTTGACTAGACATGGGCTTTCATGAGATGGTGGCTAGGCTAAGGGATACATTGGCCATACTTAATTGAACAGTCATTGGGTTTATAAAAATAGTTATACTGTTTAGTCTGAATGTGAATGTATTTGAAATCTATACCTAGCCTATTTTGCATTAGTATGAATATCTAATATCTGTTATCTATCTGTTCTAATTGAAACATCAATACACATCAGGCTGAAATTTGATAAAAAGTATTTACTTGGGCAGTGCTGACCCAAGAGTCACATCCTCTCACCGCTTCTACTGGGAAGGGAAGTGGAGTTAATGCTTTCAGGACAAGAATAGCATCAACTCGATTATCACATCTCACACATTGATTCTTCAGAGCTTTGAACAAAGAACAGAATATTAGTCCCTTCACTACCCAAGGAGGATGTTAACCTCCACCCCTGCAAGAGTGAGGACACTACTGAAGTCACCTTCCCCTGCTGGATGGGCCAGCTGCCAACTGTGAACGGGAACTTGGTTAGAGTAAACGATTCTTTGTCAGGAATGTGGAAATGGTGACATTAGGGGCTAGCCTGGGCTAGAGAATAAAGCTTCAATGAAATTTGCAAGTCCATTTTGGTTTATATACCTGTTGGAGCTGAGACATTAAATACAGAAGGCTTTTTTAATCTAGGTATTTTAAACACTACTTGATACCATGGAGTAGTGTCACTCAACAGAGAGTACTTCAAGGGCAGAGCTATCTCTGAACCAGAATAAGACCACAGGAAGGCCGATTCATCCCAGAACATTTGGGACAGGGTTATTTTCTTTTGTTTCAACATCCACTTTTGACAGAACTGGCTTTTCTCTTTCCCCTGCTGGAGAGCTAATAACTTCCTTCATGCTTGCCTTACTCCAGTCCCCCCACACAGGCGAGTGCAGCTGACTCGATATGCAGGAATGTGTGCTTTATTTACATTTATTTTTTGTCAGTCATTTGCTGTCAAGATAGAGAGAGACATCCTCCGTAATCAAACACAGAAACAGGTCAGGAAGGTTAGCTTGAGAAAAAAAACATGGAAGAAATAACCATGGAGCACAGCCTATAATTCAGTATTAGAGCAAGTCAATGGCGAGACAAAAATAAGATTATAACCAAACCCTCTCCCGTCTCAGGGCGTGCTATTTGTTCCTGAGATTTCTAAAGATTCATTCAATTCCTGCACCTATCTGAGAGTTCTAAAACAGTGGCTGATATTGAAAATAAATAATCCAATTCAGTTTGGCCATATTAACTGTGAAATCTACTTTACTAGTGAGATAGAATTTACTTTAGGCCATGCAGGTCAATAGTCTTAGAGAGGGAATTCCAAAGATGAAGGCCCATCATAGAAAATGCTCAGCCTTCAGACTTGTGTAGTTCTAAATCAGAGGGCTCAGCACCTCTAAGCCCTCCAGCTGCTGTGAGGGCAAACCCAGGAAAGAAGTGGTCATTGGCTATAGCCCAACTCCCCCTCTCTGCTGCCTCTCCTCAACCCCTGAAACAGGATGCTGTTGAGGTCTGCTACCTTGATTCCCCCGGAATGCAAAGAGGCAACTCATGAGCTATGGAATCCTGGAGGGAACAAAGGCAAGTGTGAACGTGTGTGAACTCATATTTTGGCATGATGAAAAGTAGGTACTCTTCAAAAGGTCCGCTGTGTGGCAGAAGGACTCGTTACTGAGAGCAGAGCTTAACTGCCCACACAAAGGCAAGTGGGGCGGAATGGGCTCAGTGAGGTTAGATACAGACAATATGGGACAAGAGATTGTTGAATCTTAAAATCTGCTGTTAAAGTTATTGGTAAGAGCAAAGAGCAAAGAATATATGTTTTCCTGTTTGCTGTCCAAAGGTAGTTTTTGGAAATTCTGGTGGAATAACACTTTTTATCTCTATCAGTCAAAATGAAAATGAGTCTGTGGTAAGCAGAATAATGGGCCCCCAAATATGTCTACATCCTAATCCCAAGAACCTGTGAATACGTTTGGTTACATGGCAAAAGCAAATTAAGGATGCAAATAAAATTAAGGTTGATAATCAACTATACCTAAAATAGAGAGATTATCCTGGATTATTGTCATGGGCACAATGTGATCACAAGGGTCCTTATAAGTGAAAGGAGGAGGCAGAAGAAAATCAGTCATGTAAGAGGGACTTGACCCATTCTTCTAGCTTTGAAGATGAAGGGAGAAGACCAAGAGCCAAAGATTGTGGGGGGGCCCCTACAAGCTGGTACAGGCTAGCAGCTGGACTCTCCCCTAATGCCCCCAGGAGAGAAGGCCACCCTGCAGACACCTTGATTTTATTTCACTGAGACCTCTGATGACCAAATCTAAGTAATACATTCGTGTTGTTTTAAGCCACTGAGTTGGTGATAATTTATTAGAGCAACAATGGGAAACTAATACAGAGTTCAACAGTCAGCTTGACATGGAAATGTGTAAGTTTTGCATTAAGCTTTGTCTATGGTGAGGATTGCCAGGAAATCAACATTTTGGGAAAAGAAACTAAATTTGTTGCCTAAGTGTAAGGCATGACACTCTTTCTGCATGACACTAGCTAGCATCCTCATTTCATCGCCTGTGCTATATGTGGTAGTCTGCTGGAAGGTGCACAACATTTAACACTTATTATCCCAGGAGAACTAATTTCCAATACATAGTTGAAACCAACCCTAAAGGATGACGTGTTAAGCAATCAGCCATATAGTAAAAGGCTATTTGACCAAAGGATGGTACCGGTCAGCTTGTGTTTTCTGAATACTTGAAGTCCAGCTGTTGCAAAATATTTCTTTCTGTGCTCCCAGGAGAAAAAATATAGTCCTGTTTTACTTTGATATTCAGGATGAGACTGAGGAATGGACAGTACCTGTGCCACATGCAAAGTCATTCAAAACATCAGTAGTATAGTTAGAAAATAAATCCAGGACATGGAAAGTTTGGTTTCTATCACATTCACCTGAGATTTGAAAACTAAATTAACTTCAGGTGGAGAGAAGAGAATGAGGACAGTTACCTGAAACTAAATACACAGTATGACCCTGCTTTTTTAAAAATATGTTTTCATAGATTTCAGAGAGGAAGGGAAAGAGAGAGAGAGAGGTAGAAACATCAGTGATTGAAAGAGAATCATTGACCAGCTGCCTCCTGCATGCCCCCTACTAGGGAACAAGGCCACAATCCAGGCATGTGCCCTGACTAGGAATCGAACTATGACCTCCTGGTTCATAGGTTGAAGCTCAACCACTGAAACACAACAGCCGGGCAACCCTGCTTTTCTTTTAAATTGAGTGACTGTTCATGTGACATGTACACCAAAAAGGTTAGGATTTGACATTATGTTTTAAATAAAATACTGTTCACAGAACTTAGAACATAACTATTCATTAATTACCATCATCTATCGATATATATAAAAGCCAGCGACTGTAACGCCATAATGACCAGAACAACCAGTCACTATGACGCCCACTGTGGCCAGAGAACCGCCGAATCGAGGGTGGAGCCGGCTGGCCAACTTTCCACGGCCCCTCCCCCCAGCTTCCCCGCCCCTGATCAGCCTCTCCCACCCCGATCTGGGGGGTGGGCAAGTGGCCAACTGCTTGCAGCCCCTCCCCCTGGCTGGCCCACCCCTGATGGGCCCCCACCACCCCGATTAGCCCATGGCCTCTCCCCCCAGCCAGCTCCACCCCTGATTGGCCCCCACACTCCGATGAAGGGCAGGGCCAGCTGGCCAACCACCCATCGCCCCTCCCCTAGGCCACTGGCCCCCGATTGGCTCCCATCACCCCAGTTGGGGGGGGGGGGTGGCCGGCCTACCACTTACAACCTGTCCCCACAGCCCTCCCCACCCCTGATCAGCCCCCACCATCCCCATTGACCCACAGCCCCTTCCCCAGCCAGCTCCGCCCCTGGTTGGCCCCCCCTACACACCAATCAGGGGTGGGGCTGGGCAGCCAACCTCCCACGGCTCCTCCTCCAGCCCCATTTGGGGGCTGGGCTGGCCGGCCCACTTCCCACAGCCCCTCCCCACAGCCAGCCTGGCCCTGATCGGGCCCCAATCAGGGTGGTCTGGCCAGCCAACCTCTTGCTATCTCCTCCTCCTAACAGGCCTGGCCCCATTCCACCAATAGGGCCCGGGCCAACTGGACCCAACCTGTGCACGAATTCGTGCACTGGACCTCTAGTTCTAGGATTAAAAGACTACTAGGGTTATTAGGAAAATGCTGGAGAGACATATTCCTGGCTTGATAAGTGTGGGGTGTTTTGAAGACACATTCTTACTACCTGGTGGCCTCATTATATTTTCAACAACTGGCTAATGTGAATGGACTGGTGCTAACTGAACTTCAGGATTGAAGAGGAGAAATGGGTGAGCCCTGGGGAGTGGTCTCTTCTGAATGAGCAAGCACATTTCCAACACAATTGGCTGCCTAATCGCTTGTTGCAAACTCGGTTGATGTATTTGGATGTGTAAGCAATTAAGTTTCCTCTAAAAGCCTTGGTTGATAATGCTTTTGTTCTCCGTTTCTTACAACTGAACTAACAGAGGGAAGAAACTGATATGGAAATGATTTTCAATGTGGTTTGGTTTGCTTTTTAACTTTCAAAACATTTTTCAATTAAGCTGGCCAACTGATGCACGGTTTATTATACCTCCTGACACCACATAAAATAGATAGCAAAGAGAAAAGGAGACAGTATATAATAAAAGTTGTTTTAGCAATAAAACAACTTGTGATGAAAAAAGCCTACTTATTTGCATTAAACCACATCATTTAAATGGGATTAACTATATTGAGTACTTCTCTGTACTAGCCACCAAGTTAGTTCTAAGTATTGTGAATGAGGAAAACATGTGGTTCCTGACTTCAAGAAACATCTCTTTAAATAGGCCTTTGGCAGATGTTGGCTCAATATCTGATTCTGAGGTTTCATGAGATAAGACACTTCATTTCTAAAGGACAATAACTATAAACCATCGCCTCTGAATACTTTGCTTTCCCATAACCAGTCCTATCAAGCCTCCAATAAGATTTCCATAGAGCACCTAACACATTATGTTGCTAGTTAATTTAAAAAATAATATGCATTGCCTCATTGGGGGCCCGAAAAACAGCAGTCATGCTGTTGCCTCAACCCATTTGGGAAATTAAACAGACCACAAAGAAATAAATTTAAAAACTGCTACCACATCTGTCATGGAAACATGAAATTTAAGTCTGTGGAGCCACTTGTTCCTGGAACCACTTCCTACAGTTATTGCACACAAAGGTTCTGTAATTCAGGTAGGTTTAGTGCTTCAGAATTTCACCTTCAATGAGAATTTACTTAACCTTCCATCATTAAAATGTATCCATGTGCAAAATCAGACTCACACTTCGCATGTAAGCAGTTGTGGAAAAATAGGTGCCCTACATTGAAACCCCAGTTCTTTGCTAATTGTGACATTAGTGATGTCACCATAACTATTTCCAACTCTCAGTTTTCCCATCTGATACATGGGGAAATTTCTCATATTGTACAATGGTTATTAGCCTCAAATAAGGTGACATGTGAGAATTTTCATAGGGCAGTACCTGGGCATAGAGAGAATCCTTTCAGGCCTGCACCTGAAAGATAACCACTCACAACATCAAGCTTTGAAAACCAACAGCTACTGGAGTCCTACAGGCTATGGCAAACTGCGATGGCCCTTGCAGGGCTGGTGCCCTGCTTGCAGTCTTATCTGGCCCAGGGCCCCGCGTAGAAGCACCAGAGATGCAGGCGTCTTGTTTGGCCGGCACCGGGAGGCCTGCTGAGTGTTCTCTGGGAAGAAGGCCAGGGGGCACCATCTTCCTACTATCACTTCGTCTTGCTCCCGCCCGCAGGTGCCACCAGTTTGTGAGTTTTATTTTAACTATTGGCTTTATTGAAAGAATTGAAATCACTTCTGTTAGTGAGATTTTAAAAATACATTTGTAAACACTGTCAAAGAGATTTTGTGTCTCTTCATAACAGTGGAAGTTTAGTACTAAGGACAATGGAATTCTTTTTTTTCTCTACATATATTTTTATTGATTTCAGAGAGGAAGGGAGAGGAAGAGAGAGATAGAAATAACAATGATGAGAGAGAATCAAAGTAGCTGCCTCCTACATGTACCCTACTGGGGATCAAGCCCGCAACTTGGGCATGTGCCCTGGCCAGGAATCGAACCATGATCTTCTGGTTTATGAGTCAATGCTCAACCACTGGGCCACACCAGCCGGGCAATATGATTGTATTTTTAATTCCTCTGGTGTCAGCATTGTAAAGTATAGTTTGAGAAATACCTTATTGAGAACTGATGATGTCCCCTTACTTGACTTTGTATGACCATCCTGGCACTTTTTATATATGCATAACATTGAAGTTTGAATTAATCAAGAAAATAATAATATAACAGTTAACATTCACTGTCACAATTTGCAGATGAACTCATCCAATAAGCTTAGATATTTTACTTTTTCTGAAATTCTCCTCAGTATAGTCAATTATTGGTCATAAAAATAAATACCAAATTCTTAACCATTTCAGTGGTCTTAGTCTCCTGGGAATCACCCATAAATTTTGCCACATATACTCAACAGAGTAAGTGCTCATGTAGATTTATTTCTTACTTCCAGTGCCACAAACTGTAGTTAATTCTTATGGTTGGCCTTCTCATATCATGCTCTTTCCTTTTGAGTCAACATAATGAGAGGTATCATCAGAACTTGGGCAGAGGCATTTGGGTTTTATGGGGAATATCCAGGAGTAAAGGCCGGGTATACACCAGGGACTGACAGGCGACCTCTCCACTGACTAGGGATCCGGTTATGGACAGCTACTATGAGTCTAGAGGGTAATCTGGAGCCCAGAAGCTCATTTTTAGGGAAAGCAGAGGGAAGACCTCCTCCTAGAGGCATGGTGGGAAAACCACAGGCAAGGATGAAAACTACCAATAAGGGTTACTGAAGATGTAAGGACAGCCACAATGTGGGGCAAACGCAGGGAACTTCAGAAATAAAGGCAGACTCAACTACTGATGGGGCAATTGCCAGAGTGAGATCCAGGCCCTCTGGGGAATTGACTTGATGCAATAGCTAGGGCCCCAGGACCTAGAATTGCAAAGATTGGAATAGCAGGGATTGTATCCAGAGGCTACTGTTCAGACATGGACTCAAACTGCATTTCCATCCAATGGAGTCTGAGAAACATGGCCATGTCCAAACTGAGACATTTCATCAGGGGTCTTCATGCCTGTAGGTCTTCCATTGTTTGAGCTAGAACTATTTACATGGTGGATTTTGAGAACGATTACAGCTTTATACAAAAACTCACTTCTATATGGCAAACAAAGATTTCAGAGCTTGGTTAGAAATGAGAGAATAAGGAAATCGTCTTGCAGCCCCAAAAGGTCAAATTTCAGCCTTCCATGAAAGCCTCTCTCATGTGAAACTGAGCATGGATCTCAACTCCCAAGGAATGGGAATCATTTTGGATAGTCCCTGAGTGCCTACTAAGCACGGTTATCAATGTTTAGGGTTTTATGTCTAACAGGAATTTATCAAATGTAATAGTCTCACCAGTTATACTTTCCACTTATCCTGATTTAAAATCAAATGCCCCAATTTGAAATTATTCTCAACCCATAGATCCCATCCACTGATAACCCTCCCAGTTTGGGACCACAGTATGAATACTTCTCAGATCTCATTGCCATTGAGGGACCAAACACAGATTGGAAAGCAGCGGACCTCATGCCCCACTCCCCTTCCTGTTCTCATGGCAGAAGTCACTAGTAGATGATGATACATTTTCTTGTAAAGTGAAGAAATGGCCTTATAATCCATTGTCAGGTATGTATTAAACCTGTACATTGTGCCAGCCACTACGGTAGCCACTACAAACCAATCAGAGTTGTCAAATTACATGCAGCTATTTTCCGTTTCAAGCCCAGAAACTACATTCAGTCCCAGCCCCTTCGACAGGGTAAGGGGCAATACCTGCCAGCTGGTTAGTGCCAATCAATGCCTTCTCTTTCTAATGGGTTGGAACTGGAAGCCCCTTACCCTAATAAGGGCTCTATGATAGCTCACTCAAGAAAATTTTGGATTATACAAGATCACCAGTGTTTTCCTAAAAGTCAACAGGTAAGTGAATAGTTTCGTGGCCCTGTGGAAGCGTAAAGCCATCGACGTGCTATCCATCTTTGGAATACAGTTGAAGTGATCACTACATATGAAGTTACTACCTATTATTCTTCCGATGGGTTTCAATATCATTGCTCACGAGAGATCTGAGTTATACACAATAAATTCTTTTTTGTTCAAGCCATCATTTCTGAGTTCTTTGGCACAAAATATAGAAACATTTTCCTCCTGGTTTTGATTAGGTTTCTTAGAAATATCCCCTGGTATATCACTTAACTTCTGTCAAGGGGCTTGAATCCTCTTTTTAGGTGCTTGATCTCAATGTCTGACTATCTCTCAAATTTTATGCATTATGTGTGCTCTTCAAGTGACCCAATAATTTTTCTAAATGATAGAAATAACAATTGTAGTGCCAGAATGTCCCCCTTGGAAAATTAGGATAGTGATGGTTATCTGCCTAAGACTGCTCCTTTAGCAAAATGACAACTACTAATGCACACATTATTCAATAACAGCTTTAAATTTATGCAGAGAAAAAAAATTAATGACATTTTTCCATTTTGTGATGGAGGCTACTATAAAATTATTTCTAAGATGGTGAGAAAATTAAATGTGGAATAAATACCATCGAATAACAGGCATAACTGATTATGCATCATAATGAGTATTAAATCAACATTCCAATGTGCCATATAAGGAGACTGTATGTGAGAATCAGGAGTCAGAGACTGGAGACAACCAAAATGTTGGATTATTTTATAAATCTCACACCGCTTATCATGGCTAATGGGAAATTAATTTGATGCATTTGTTTAATTTTTTGAAATCTTATTCTTTTTTATTAACTTTGGCCTAATCTCTATAACCAAAGAGGCCAAAACTGTAAATAAATGTGTGGCATTGGTTGCAAGCTTTTGATGTTATGACAAGACTTTTAATATCTAAGTCTATTATCTCCAGATGAAATGTTTCTATTGAGGTTCTGTTGATTTGGTTTCTTGTAGATTAGCTGTCTAAAGCTCTCTCCTCTAAGAAAGGCACTAAATAAAACACGTAAATGTTGGTGTAGAGTTTAATTACAAGGACTCTCAGCTTGGTGCTCACTCAAATTTTTCTAAGTTTTTTTGCTGAAAAGCTTAATTGTTTGGCTAATGGAAGATAGGTGAATGAATACATGATCATAATAAGTCTATACTAGGAGAAATGTCATTTTAAAATTTTATAAGTTTCCCCTGAGACTTGTAATTTTTTTTTTTTTTTTGTCAAAGAGGATTGGTAAATTTTAAATGTTGCATTTGCTATAATATCATTTAAATAGATTTAAAGGAGAAACTATATAAATACATTTAAAGGAGAATTAAGCAGGGCAGGTCAGTCAGGTGTTCCCCTCTGCATGTCCAAGGGTTTTGGGCTGCCTCTCAATGGATGAAGAGAGTGGCTTAGGGGCTTTGCCTCATATCAACATCCCTGCATGGTGCTATGGGAGCCTGCTCTGCACCATCTCCTTGGGGCAATAGCAACTTGTTATTGAACACGAGGGGGATCTACACTGAAAGTGATTGAGAAGAGAATCATGTAGTTGAGTTTACCTCTTCAGTATTATACTCATATATATAATTGACTTTAGCTTTTCAGTATTATAAGCATTACCTCTTCAGTATTATAATAATGACATGAAGAGTTGAAAAAAAAATACATTCATGTCTGGTCATAGCCACACATTTTCTTTAATAACACCTCTTCTTTTTTTTCTACTTTTTACTCATCTTCTCTCACCTCTGCATGTGTTTATTGTCAAACCTTTTGATCTCAATGATCCTCAAATATGAAGGGAGAGATGATCATTTTTGATATGTAGATGTCTGTGTTTTCCACAGGAGAAGTGGAAACAGAAGAACCCTGAATTTACAAGATAAGATCAGCTGCAACTTTAGGAAATGGATTGGCTGATGTTTATTTCAAAGGCCATCAAGTAAACCTTCACAGCAGATTGTTAAATCAACAATATATATTTAGGGTTTAAAGGTATGATTTTCTTTTATTTTTGAAGTATGTGTGTTTTGTAAGCTTCATGTACAAACACACATGTATTGGCTGAAGTAATACATTAGAATCAAAGTGTTACCCCAATGGCAAGGTGGAGTTCTTATTCTGGGTTCTTGTTCTACGAAGTTTGAGGAATAAAAATCATGGACCAGAAGATTTTAAGCAAATCTTGGAAATTTATTGCAAGCCCATACAAACTCCCCCCTGGGGCAGGGTCCCAAAATGGGTAACCAGTGAAGTCTCTTTGTCTAAGAGTTTATAAATGCTGGCAGCTTCTTGGTCTGTACCTGCTACTTTCTAATTGGATCCTTCCTCACTTTATGTTCCCTCATGTTTTTTTTCCTAATTGACTGATTTCCCCCTTCCCCGCCTGGTATCAGTTTCAAAGTTTGAAAGCCTACCTGGCGCAGCTGCCCGCCCTGCCACACACACACACACACACACACACACACACACACACACACACACACCTTCTCTTGTAACATTCTGCTGCTCTCTGTGAGAGAAACATTCTGTTGCTTTGGAGCCTCCCCTTCAGGTACGCATTCCTTTCCCGTGGACCCTACTTTAACTGCCTTTCTTATCTCTAAATCCTCTCACATGTAAGATTCAAATTCCCCAGAAAACTGTAAACTTTTTACTTACAACTACTCATCTTTCCAGTTATTCGGGTATCACATGGCTCCTTTTAGTCTGTGTGATGGTGACTAAACACAGAGGAAGAGCTAGTAGAGGAAATAATGTGTCAAATGATGGGTGAAGCCACACTGTTTTCTCAAGTTACAAAGTCTCATGCAGTAATCTTATACTTTGCCGTTTAAAAGTTTTGTATGCAATTTAAAAACTGATTTGTATGCAATTCAAAAACTGATTAATAGTGAAAAGATATAGTTTACGTTCTTTTCCTTCATCAGCATTTAAATGACAGAAGTTGTCTGAATCTCATTTTGTGAAATATTTGCAACAGTAGAGTTGCATACTTAGCTTTCATTACTCCTGCCTAAAGAAATGGTTAGAATGTGATTTTCCATCTGTATTTTTATTCTAGCTAGTTAAATTTTAAGTCGCCATCTTGGTTTTAATTTTTTTAAATTTAAAATAATTTAGTAATCAGCTTTTTACAAAGCAGTTGAAACCTTCCTTGACCCAACACAATATATCTGAGCAACACAGTACTTTAAACTACAGAGTGACATAAGTTCGACCGTAGATGTAAGTACAAAACATTTGCCAAATTTCTTACATTGTTAGTTTTAATCTCTAAATTATTCTTCCTATATTAGACCATAGAGTCTGAGAGGATTGGATTAACATCTTGTTATACAGCCTTTGATAAGTTAACAAAATAAATACACTGGGCGGGGATCAGTTCGCCTTCATTTACTTTCAACTAATTAATAGTGAAAAATGAATCTAAGGTCCAAGAAAATTAATTCCATGCTCATGTTTCTTTTAAAATAATTTATTATTCTGTGGAAACCTTTTTAATCAAGGTAGTTTTTCACTAGCATGACATAAAACTTTAAACTATGCATAGAATAAAAATCTACTCAACATATTCATTTTCCTTTTATTTCTAATCATGACAAATTTGGGAATGTATATTGAAGTTAAAAAGGCAAAGTTTCCTTCTGCAGAGGCCCCATCTGGCCTGTTTTGGATACTAATAACAGTCTAGGACTGGTTGGTATAGGCAAAGAAGCATCAACTTAGCTATTTACCTATCCCTGTTCCCTATACATCCTCCTAAACCATAGCAGAATGCCATGGGTGTAACTGATATTTGGAGGCAAAAAAAAAAAAGGTAAAAGTCATAAAGTTAGAGTAATCATGTATTCCCTTGTGTGTGTTTTATTTTTTTTTTTAGGATCAGATTTATGATGTCAATTTCTATTAGGATAAAAGCATGAAAACATGAGATGATTATGTGAGATGCCAATTTTGAACCTGAAGATAATTTCTAATGAAGGGGTGGGGGACGTCCAGCCCATGGGCCCGTATAAAGCCAGCACAGTCATTTGGTCTGGCCCTGCCAAGGCATTAGGGGTGCGTTAATTAAATGTTTGACCAAATATAGCAGGCTAACTTTTTTAAGTTGATAATGTTGGATGGCCCATGAATGATGTTATAAATATCCAAATGGCCCTTGGCAGAAAAAAGGTTCCCCACCCCAGTTTTAATGGAAAGTATTTGACAAGCAGCCCCTACTTTTATTGACTTAATGGGAGTATTGGTTTATGAATCCACAACTCCTAAGAAAATGACTTAAACAAATGTGGGACATGTGTACACAAATATATGAGTTGGCTCTGGTAGTGAAGAATGGTGTCTCTGAAAAAATAAAATCCTAGGGGTTATAAATAGGTCAAAACGAATTAGATTTTTATTTATACTTCAGAAATGTAATCAAGTGAATGAAATGATTTCATATACATTTTTACATCCAAGAGCAGTGACACACTGTTCATACATTAATTCTATAGGAAAATGTACATCCTTCGTTTTTGTTGTTGTTAGGTTAAATCTGCCAAGTGTTCATGGACCAAAAAAAAAAAAAAAAAAAAAAAAACCAAACAAACAAAAAAAACCCCAAAAAAACAACAACCTTTCATTGCAACCTGAATTGGTGAAATTAAAAAGGGTCAGCCATGTTCCTTTCAATAGCTTTATGGCATGAATAAAGCCGTTGTCCAAATGCCTGCTAATATTGGCATGTTTCGTATGAAGTCTCACAAATTCTCTAAAATGTGAATGTCCAATTTGAAAACTATGCAATAACCTAATGGATTTTGTGACTGAGTCTACCCAGGGACATTAAAGTCCAGGATGGTTTATTTTAAGTATACTTCTGTAGCTCTATTTCTCGCTGACTCTTCTTCCATTGCCTAATCAGAAAGAAATGCATTCTTATGAAGTTAAGCAGCTGTAGGCACAGAATGCTGATGATACTCGCTCCATATCTGAGTTGCCTAAAGAAAACCTAGTTAGCGGTAATTCTACAAAATACTTGTAACGTTCACATACATTTTTAATTGATTTTCAAACAGTGCTACTGCGGCCATGAATTTGACCACATAGAATATAAGCTTTAAGCCCCCCTAGGTTTAAGCAATTGTGTCTTTGTAGACTAAAACTATGTAAAATAAAATCTGATAACTCCCTGGTGTTAGAGGTAGACAGTTTTCTTTCAAATCCTAGGTTTGGTCTTTTATTTTATTCAGCAGTGAAAGCCATGAATACAGAACAAATAACACCTCTTACAATTCTCAACCATGACTTCTAACATCAGAGAATTCAAAGTATGAACATAGTACACAGTAATGAAAAGTATCAAAATTAGTTTACCTCAAAAAAGATAAATAAAACAGGTATATTCCACCAATACATAAACAGATGTTTGTGCTACAGTTAAAATTTGTTGTATACAAAAGATCATAGTCCCCGTAATCAGTTTGATAGAAGCAAGAATACATGAGCCATTTAAATTGTCAGACATTATGCTTTATAAGGTATGCACAGAAGTTCAAGCAATAAATACATACATTAGTTCAAAGCCTTACAATAGCTACGCAAAGCAGATGCAGAAAAGCAGATTTGCTATTACTAACAAGCAATGATATAAGTAAAAATTCATGAAATGCATTAAAGCAACATTTTTCTTAGAAAAAGTCTGGTCATTTATGGGTCCACCAACATTTTTACATAATATGCACAATTATCAAAATACAGACCAAGCATTTCAGAAAACTCCAAAAAACCTAAAATCTATTTTCAAAGCAATTGCAGTTTTGGAGGTTTTTCTGGTATAATGTGCAAGCAGCTATATTTTTTTTTATTGTATTCATATAAAACCCATGCAAAACTCTACAGGTATATGCATTCTGTGGCTGAGACTTCCTTTCAAAAGTTTTGTAACTGAGGTATGCATACTTTAGCATTGTAGTCTTAGGCCACCCTTCTGATGGTAGAGCTCTCACAGTTACTTTCAGTCCATCAAAACCTTTGAACATGCACATGAAAGACCCATTTTCCCTTCAGATAATCCTGACACGATCCTAGGTGACTGAAACGCATCTTTCACAATACCCATCCTTCTCTGGATACCGCGTGGTAAACTTCCCGTTCGTTCATCATGACCCAAAGACAACATAATGAAAAGTAGCAGTTACTGCGACGTTCTCACATTTCATGCAATCTGCCATAATTGTTCTAATGTTTTTCTTTTTTTGTCTTTTTTGTCTTTTTCTTTTTTTTTCTTTTTGCAGAGGTAGAAGCTTTCAGAAAGCCATTTGGGTAAGTGGGCAGACCCTTTTGAAAGCCGTTATGTTCTTTTATTTGGTGTGATAGATGACTGGGTGTCTCTCTAACTCTATTTGCTGACTTCAGCAAAGAATAAATGATGAGCTTAGTTTGCAAGAACCAGCTCCATAACATGGAACTGGCACATATGTTAAGCTCTAGCAGCCACCTTCTGTCAAAACTGTTTGTAAAGCAATAACCATAATCAGGTTATGAGGTCCCTTGGTTGGGGGAAAAAGTATTATCAAGACTTGGCACAGCACATGAAAAGCAACATGTAAAGTTTCTAGGTTTTAAGCAAATATCTGACTATGTTATTTCCAATACACCATAATGCATCATCATAGTTTTGGGGTTTGGAGATGTCAAGAAAACCAGCATTCCAACAATTTGGCCTGTGCAAGTCTTTGAAAGGGAGAGTATTGTTAGTGTTAATATCCCGTATAAGCAGAGGCAGAATTATATGTAACTTTGGTTTGACTGAAAATAAATACCATGGACTACAATTGCTATAATCTTTGCTTTCAGTGTAAAAACTCAGCTAGATCCCTTTAAAATCAATATGAAATTAATTTTTGGCTTTACTAGACCTTTAATGTTTGGTTCCTATTTTTTTTTTTCGTTATAACTTAAGTCTATAAAAATAGTACACAACAAAGGTTCAGACCATACAAGACATCTAACAACATGTATTCACCACCAAAAATAAGTGACTGGATTGGGAAAACAAAAGCACAGTGTACTATATATATATAACAATATGCAATCTGCATTTGCATCAAGTACATCATCCTTTTGGTCAGTGATCCACATTTGTTGCTTTCTAGCATATCATAACTTCCACTGTGGATTTTGTCCTCACCTCTGTCTTTAGTGAAAGCAAATCTTCATTGCATCTAGATGGACTTTTGGTCTCAGAAGATTACTCTGTGACTGAATTAGCTTTTTAGTTGTGGTTTTTGTCATATTTAATTCTTTGTTTAGGGCTAAATGAAAAGATCCCAGAGGTCGTCAGAAAACAGCAGGTAGTTCATGGAAAAGGTTCCTTTGTATTAATTGAAGTTACAGAAGGCTGACCAAAGCATGTGGCTGCTTCTGTCCTTGAGCTCTTGGCCATGGTTAGAGTTGGCTTTGGTTTGCAGCTGTAGCCTTTGACTGTGTTTGCAGGTAGACAAAGCTTTATCACAAGGAGGTAAAGAGTACAGTTGTAAGATCTATGCAGATATGCAAATGTTTCTATGGTGCTTGCACAGATAATGTTAGCTTAGGATTGCACTTTACATCTTAACACTAACAGCACAGACTGGAAGCCTAAGGTTTTAGATGGTTGCAACAGTCTAATTACTGCGTTTTGTAATTACTAACTTATGTCATTTACAGTTGGTGGCACCAACATAAAAACTAATGTTCTGTTGTTCAAAATTCAGCTAGATACAAGCAGTGACACTAATTTCTGGTACTACTCCTGTGCAAATTAAAAACAATAGCAACAAGTTGAACTTGACCAGCAATTGTTTCTAACATTACAACTACTGAATGCTGGAAAATTCACATTAATGAAACTAACACTATTTTTGGCAGTATATGAGGCGTGTTTGCTTTTTACAAGACATGTATCCTCATATTCAGTCATTTCATGAACCCTTAAGAGCCACATTTTTAAGTGGGCAAAGCCATTATAGAAAGAACAGTTCTTTTTTTTCTAAGAAAAATCAGTTTTTGTCTTTTTTTTTTTCTAAAAAAACAGAGAGAAAGAGAGAAAGAAAAGAAAACAAGCGATTTGCCTGTTGGTACTGAATCCCAAAGGGCTGGCTTCATAAGTTCCTTTAGGGCAGTCTCCTTTATCCATGCTTAATAAATAGTCACAGTAAAAATTTGTCAAATATTCATGGTTGTAGAGTGGTTATGAAGGTCAGTGATATGTCCCTTCACACTGAGGTTTCACAAGTCAGTTCTCATTCCAGATCTTCAGATAAAGGCTCTTCTTCAATCTCTCTGTCATCTTCTAACTCTGGACTGTGATTCGCTGTTGTCACTAAGGACACTGGGCAGTCTTCATCCTCGGCAATCACTGGCTCTTCCTTGACATGGATTGAATGTCTGAAAAACACAGAGAGGGAACCAAAGTTTTACTAAGTGACCAACAAACAGAACTTGACCAACCTTGTAATGAGGAGGTCAACTGAAGGAAGGCACGAAAATATAGTGTCTTTCTTAAAAACTGCCTTGGGTTGATTGAATGAACATGTTAGAGACATGATACTTTACAGTAGAATTCTGGGGGCAGCATTTAGAATAACGTGAGCATGGACTCCCACGTGCTGTACTGTGTTGGTAAAACAGCCCTTTCTCAGCATTCTTTTAGAATGA